>NC_064774.1:35312412-35519912 GCF_011397635.1 Epinephelus fuscoguttatus
AAAATATATGCGATGCTGTTAATGCTGTTTCAGCAGAGGGACGCACACTTGCAGAAATTAAAAGAAAAATGTTTGATATGAAAATGGAGGCAAAAAAGTGCATTGCTCAAGCCAAGCACAGCATGATGACTACTGGGGTAGTACAAGAAGTGGTGAAGATCTCAGCAACAGACCAAAGAATTCAGGAAATAATTGGAGAAGTGGCACTGACAGGTAAGTGACTTTAATTTACAATTCTACAATTTCATTTAGGAGACATTTTCATCCAAAGTCACATTTATATTTGTTTGACAGAAACAAAAATGCAAGGGATAACACTCATTTTCAATGTGTCTAAAGAATGAAAAAAAAACATGTTTGTCATCCAAAGGTGTTCAGTCGGACGCTCCACTTGACAGTGATGAGGTTGTGGTCTTGTCTGAGGCACCCAACGGCAGCTGATGAGGAGGATCCACAGCCGGGTACATCTGGGATTCAAGCCCCCACCAGCCAGGAAACCACACAATCGAGTGTATACAGTTTTGGTATACACAGTTTCTGTCAGATGTTGCAAAACCAAAATCAGATACTTTCAACACTGCAAGTTATATATACAACATTGACCTCGGTGCAAGAAAATATAAATGAAAACTGTGAAAGGATGAACGAAACACTCAAAAGAAATTCTAAATAAAACAATATGACACTGCGACTGGCTTGTGTGAAATTCCTCTAATTTGTTATTCACTACCATCTAAAGTTGAAGTTTACAAAGTTTTCAAAGGGCTTAACATGCTTACAGGTATCGAAAACAAAATGATAACTTACCTCATAAGCAGTCAATTAATTGCTGCAGAACGATGATGCCACCTCCATCAGGTGCGTCAACAGGGTCATCCGGGATTTCCTCCACAGAAGGCATCTGCTCTAGCAGTTGTACGCCACATCTCATCGCCACATTATACAGGACACAGCAGGCCATAGTCATCAAACATGTTTTCTCTGGAGTGTAGAGAAGCTTTCCACCTGCCGAATCCAGGCACATCCACCTGGCGTTCAGCACTCCAATTGTGCGCTCTACCACGGAGCAGGTGCGTGTGTGCCGGTGATTGTAAGAGCGCTCCTGCCCTTGACTGGGTTCAATTAACCAATAGGATTTTTGAATTAAATAATAAATCATTGAAAGTCATTTAAAGCATATAATAATATACATTATATCATACAATCTGTTTTCTTATGTTCCTGAAATAAAAAACATGTTTCCGTGCATTCAGCAAGCAATTCGTGAGCTGTATAAACAGGATGATTTTCTCTTATCTGGGTAAGAGTGCTCTCAGCCACTCGTAAATGTTGTTCTTACTTAAGAGAAGAGCGAAAATAAGAAAACATTGGTGAATCCCAAAAGTCAATGGGTACCAACAAAATAAGAGAAGATCAAGGATACAAACAAAAATGAGAGAAAATCCGTTCGTAAATCGTTTCTTGCATGAGGCCCAATGTCTGGAAGATTACAGAGCACCAACATCAAAATTGATTTTTTCATAACATGATCACTGTGTAGTTTAAAGGAAAGTTCGGGGGTGATCCACACACCAAGATATTTAATTGTTCTACTTTGTGAAGAGATTGACCATCTTTCAAAACCAAAGAATTTGAAGTTGAGGTTATATCTCACACCTAGAAGCACTGAATAAGTTTTTGTTTTATTGAGAAGTAGTTTGTTAGCTGACAACCAAGTTTGTAGGATATCAAAATTAGATTGTAGGGACTCTTAAATATGTGATAAAGAGGCTTTTGATATGTATATAATGGTACTACCTGCATACAGTTGTGCACAGCAATTGGAAAAGATGAGTGGGAGTTCATAAATGAAAAAAGAGAAAAGAAGTGGTCCTAGAGTAGAGCCTTGAGGCACACCTCCGTGAATTAAACCACAGCAATGCATGCTGAGGAAGACCAGTAGCATGAAGTTTGTCCAAACCATAATAGTCATCAACCAGATGAAAAACTGTGATGAGACAAGCAAATATTGCTCCTGTGAGATGACCGCAGTTGGATGCAGAGAAAACATAATTAGTGAATTTATGCATAGCAGTAGTTGTGCAAAAGTTAGATCTGCAACCAAATTGATATTGAGAAAGGATATTGTTATTATTATTATTAAGATAGTCTAATAATTGATTATAAATCTTTTTTTTTTTCAAACACTTGAATTGAAATAGTATTAGACAGCAGTGTTTCTTTTTTCAGGAAAGTACTGTTTTGTTTACTTTGTACCTGTTTTATATTCATTGTTCTTCCTGTTTATGGTCTTCCCAACTGCCAGAAGGCTTCATGTGACAGACCAAGCTCAGATGGTGAAGCATCTCATGAAAATGGACACAGCGACTGCAAGGACCAAGGTGAGAGTCCACATAAAATGTCCCCAAGGACTTTCCAGGAAAAAACTCAACTCAACTCAACTCAACTCAACTCAACTCAACTTTATTTATATAGCACTTTACACACAACACTGTTGATCGAAAGTGCTCAACATCATACACAGAGGAAGACAAAGAGCTAAAGAAGAGAACAAACAAGAGAAAAAGAATAGTACCATCAAAGATAATAGTATAATTAGAGTAAGGTGCAATAAAATCCTGATAAGGAAGCACAATAAAGGCAAAGACTTCAGGTTAAAAAAACTTGGGGTGGTTGGCTTAGGCACAATCAAAGGCGGCGGAATACAGGTAAGTTGTTAAATGACTCTTAAAAATCTCAGTGGTGAGGGAGAACTGGATGGGATTAGGGAGAGAATTCCACAATTTTGGGGCAGCGATAGAGAAACTCCTGTCCCCATGACACTTAGTCCTAGATCTCGGGACTGATAAAAACCTTTGATCAGAGAATCTTCGCTCTCTGGCTGTGTGATATGGGGACAGGAGTTAGTTAAGTAGAAGGGGGCGAGACCATTGAGAGCCTTATGTACAAGCATCAGAATTTTAAAATCAATCCTGTAGCTAACAGGCAGCAAATGTAGTGAGGCAAAAATGAGGGAGATGTGCTCCCTCGCCTTTGACCTTGTCAAAACTCTGGCTGCTGCATTCTGGACAAGGATAAGGAGGACTGATTGATACCAAAGTATAGTGAGTTACAGTAGTCAAGGCTGTGGATATGAAGGCATGGATGACTTTCTCCAGGTCAGAAATACAGAGAAATGATCTGAGTTTGGATATGCTGCATGAAACTGCTTTGTTTGTCAAATTTTAATGCCACGTCGAAAATGACTCAGAGGGAGCTAACGGGCCGAGGTGAGAAGGGATAGTGTTGGTCAGATACTGTGGTACAAATAAAATAACTTCTGTTTTACTGTCAATGAGCTGGAGAAAGTTTGCTGCCATCCAGGATTTGATATCATGAAGACAGTTATTGAGGTTGGTTAGTTTATTATAGTTGTTTGGCTCTAGGGGGAAGTAGATCTGAGTGTTGTCCGCATAACAGTGGAAAGAAATGTTGTGCTTTTGGATAATGTGGCCTAGTGGGAGCAAATAGATAGAGAAGAGGATTGGACCAAGTATGGAACCTTGGGGAACATCACAGAAGATGGGAGCTGAGGAGGAGGATGATTTGCCAATGGAGACACTGAAGGATCTGTTGGATAAGAATAAGGAAAACCAGTTCAAGGTGGGACCAGAGACCCCTGCCCATTCGTTTAACCTGTGGATGAGAGTGAGTTGATCTACTGTGTCAAAAGCTGCAGTCAGATCTAGGAGTAAGAGGATGGAGCAGTTTCCGGAGTCGGCAGCCAGAAGGAGGTCATTGGTTATTCTGAGTAATGCAGTTTCTGTACTATGAAGAGCTCTGACACCTGATTGGACTGGTTGGTTGAAAACTACTTTTTTGAGAATTTTGGAAAGAACTGGGAGTTTGGAAATTGGTGTGTAGTTGTGGAGGACTGAGGGATCTAGATTCTGTTTTTTTTGTGGCTGGACTACTGCGTGTTTGAAAGATTTCGGAACATGGCTGGTTTCCAGAGAGCTATTGATAATTGAGAGAATACTGGGACCGATGGTGTTAATTACTTCTTTGAAGAGTTTGGTTGGTATAATATCAAGAGAGCAGGTGGAGGTTTTCATAGTGGAAATAGTATGATGAAGCTCTGGTAAAGTGATGGAGTAGAAGGAATTAAAACTGACAATGTTTTCAGTGGAGACGGATAGCCTATTAGCAGGTGGAGAAATACTAGCTCTGATGTTTATTACTTTGTCTCTAAAGAAATTTAGAAAATCCTCACATTTAGAGACAGATGCTTCAAGACATGGGGTGGGGTTGGAGGAGGTGACATAGTTTAACACACTATAAAGTATCCTGGGGTTATGACAGTTCTTGTTAATAAGATCAGAGAAATATTGGGCCCTTGCATTTTTGACTACTAGCTGGTATTTCTTCAACAGATCCTTCAAAATTTGAAATGAGACCTCCGGTTTATCACGCTTCCACCTCCACTCTGCCCCTCTGCAAGCTCTCCTTATTTCTTTGCTGTGAATGTCATTAAGCCACGGTGAGGCCAGAGGCTTAAGTTTTTGAGTTTTAACTGGTGCTACAGAATCAAGGATAGCTGAAACTGTGTTATTGAATTGTGAGACAAGTTTCCTAGTGCTCACGTGGGACGATGCAGTCTCAATACTGTTTATGCTAGGAGCCTCTTTATAGGCTTCTGCAAATCTAGTGGCAGTGGAGGAATTTATAATGCAAGAGTAGAAGAGAGCAGGGCGGAGAATCTTTTTATATTCCTCCAATCTGTCTGTTAAGACACATCTGATTTTCTCTAGGTGAAAGGTATCTGTTAGTATTGTTATCCAGTGGCTGAAAGATGGGAGTTCCTTCCCTTTCCAATGCTGCAGAATCCGTTTCTTAGCACAGAGAAGACCATAAGACAGTAAGCGGTACTGGGCTTTTGAGAGGTTTTTTGAAGTTTCTGAAATGCCAAATAAGATGATAACAGGGTCAGACTCCATTTGCACTTTCAAAATTTTTGTAAAAAAAGAAAAAATCTCCAACCAGAATCCCTGTAACCTTGGACACAAAACAAAACTGTGCAGTAAGTCTGCTTCTGCATAGTTGCATTTATCACAGATAGATGACAGATCTTGGTAGATTTTGCTAAGTTTCACCTTTGAATAATGTAGTCTGTGAGTAATTTTAAACTGTATTAAATTGTGTCTTGCATTAAGAGAACACTGGTTTACAAATTGCAGTGCCCTTTCCCATACCTCCCCCGTTATCTCCAACCCCAGCTCCTCCTCCCACTTCCTTTTAAATGGTCCTGTATCGACTTGATCGTGATCTTGCCATATACCGTATAAAAATGAAATGAAATGACATGCTTATCTAATATACTCTGACTAAAACGAAGCTCTAGCTTATCTGGCTCAGCATTTTCAAAGTTGTGGAGATGTGTTTTAACGAAATGTCGGACCTGAAGATACCTAAAGAAATCCGTCTTTGGAATTTTATAATTCTCCTGGAGCTGCTGAAACGATGCAAAAGTGCCCTGAAAGTAAAGATCCCCCACCCTACACAGTCCCATTTCCCTCCACCGGTCAAAACCTCCATCTGAAGCTTGTGTTGTTTGGACATCTGTCGCCAAATTAGGATGGTATTGTGTATAACTGGGTTGTGATTATGAAGTGATTTTTTGAGATGGATGGGAGACATCGCTACAGCCCCAAGTGAGTAAGGTAGACAATCTTCACATTCTATATACAACCAGTTGTCAGAAAGGATGGTCTCGTCCAGCCAGTAAGCGATGCAACAAATATTGACGGCCCAGTAGTAGCGAGTGAAGTCTGGTAAGGCCAGTCCTCCTATTTCTTTCCGTTTGCATAGGTGACCTTTTTTAATTCTATGAGATTTATTGTTCCAAATAAAAGGATGAATTATAGAATACAATTTTTTGAAGAAGTTTTTCTTAAGATGTATGGGCATGCAATGAAAAAGATACAGTAATTGGGGCAGAAAGACCATCTTGACTGCGCTTACCCTAACTATCATTGAAATTGGCAGTGTTTTCCAAAATTCTATCTTTGCCTTAAGTTTTCCAAGCAAAACTGTGTAATTAGCCTCAAATAGTAAATGATATTTCTTTGTTATCCGAATTCCTAAATATGTGAACTCCTCAGGAGCTAGTTTAAATGGGATCTGTGCTAGGATATTTGGGTCTTCACAACATATTGGCATAAGTTAGCTTTTATTCCAGTTGACTCTATAACCCAAGAAGGAACTGAATAATTCAGTTGTGTCTAACAGAGCGGGGATTGATAATTTCGGCTGCGTTATATATAATAAAATGTCAATACAGTAGTTTAATCCAACTAACTCCTAATCTAACTCCAAAACCAAATTTTTCTAGCATGGCAAATAAGTAGGGCCACTCTACACAATCAAAAGCCTTCTCGGCATCCAAACTCAAAATGAACAAATCCTCCTCCTTAGAAAGCTTGGGAGAGTAAATGATATTTAGAAGACGTATGAAATTATGAAGCTGTCTGTTTGGGATGAACCCAGTCTGATCTGGATGTATCAATTTTGCTACATTAGGACCTAGTCTTTTTGCTAAGGATTTAGCTAATATCTTGGTCTATATGACCCCGCCTGTTTGAGATCTTTCCCTTTCTTGGGAATGAGAGTGATTACCACTTCATTAAGGAGCGGGGGAAATGTGCCGGCTTCGAGGGCTGTGTTTTACAATTTTAAAGATATGGAGTTAAGATGGCACTGAATTTCTTATAAAATTCATTGCATATCCCATCTGGTCCCGGGCCTTTACCGTTCTTTAAAGTGTGAATTGTTTTGGTTATTTCATCGCATGTGAATTCCATGTCAAGGAAATTACTGTCTTTCTGGGAGAGAGTAGGGAGGTTGCACTTTTCCAAGAACTGTGCCCTGACCTCTGTTGAAGCATGGGCTTGTGAAGTATATACGTTTTCATAAAATTGTTTAAATGTAGTATTGATGTCATTATGAGAGAAAATAGAGGCGCCAGATTGAGATTCTATGGAGTGAATAGTTCTGTCATTTTCCCTTTTCCGTAGTTGTCTTGCCAGTACTTTATGAGGCTTATCCCCAAATTTGAAATAGGTCTGTTTAATGTACATGAAGGCTCTAGAGATCCTCTCCGAAAGGATTTTATTCAATTGATATTTTAGAACTGAGATTTTATGATGTTTTTCCCCGATGGTTGTGCAGCATTTTCAGCATCCAGTTTCTGTATTTCTTCCTCTAATTGTATTTGTTTAATATTGTTCAGTTTCTTTTATGAGGACTGGTAAGATATGACACAACCCCTTATATATGCCCTTAAATGTTTCCCATAGAAGAAGTGGCGATACATCATTTACATCATTGGTTTCGAAAAAAAATCTAATTTGTGTCTCCAAGTACTCACAAAATTTTCCCCTCATGAGGAGTTGGGGATCGAACCTCCAGGGTCGGCATGAATTTGTTGTCTCAAGCAGCTCCAGCGGGATGGTGACAGGACAATGATCAGAAATCACAATGCTATGGTATTTGACATTGCGAACTGCGGACAAGAGTTTCCCATCCAGCAAGAAATAATCAATTCTCGTGTAGACATTAAGCACCTGAGAATGAAACGAGTACTCTCTGCCTGTCGGGTTCATAACTCTCCATACATCAAACGTATTTTTTTATATACAAGTTCAAAAAAAGGGCTGCATTAGAGGTGGGCACTCTTTTGGTAGACGATCTGTCTAAGTATGAATCTAATGCCAGATTAAAATCACCTACAATTAAGTTTGAAGTAGAAAAATCAGGAATTAGACTAAAAATTTTCCTAAAAAACTCGTCGTCCCAGTTAGGCCCATATATATTGAGCAGTGTAATAGGGGTGGATTGAATTTCACCCGTGACTAAAACATATCTCCCTTCTTTATCTGCTATAGTAGAATGGTGTAGGAATGGAACGTTTTTGCGTATGACAATAGCCACCCCTCTGGCCTTGGCAGAAAAATTAGAGTGATACACCTGATTAATCCATTTAGCTGAAATTTTGTGATGGGCAGCTTTCAGCCTGCAATTTCCTAAGATGGGATAGTACTTTGCCTCGTTTTACAGGCTCATTAATGCCCTTAACATTCCAGGTACAGAAAGTTAAATTCCTTCTTGCAGTTATGTCCTCTGGTACCTTATCCTTTGTCACTCTCATAACCACTCATGTTCCTGAAATGTCTGCCTTTGGTGTTTGTCTTACAAAAGTGCATTCTAGGCAGGAAACCCCCTGTTAGAGCCATTTTTGTATCTGTATCCAATGATGTGTGGGTCACTGGTTTCCACAGTAGGTGGTGTGTAAACAATGGTGTTTGTGAAGG
Organism: Epinephelus fuscoguttatus; assembly: GCF_011397635.1. NCBI lineage: Eukaryota > Metazoa > Chordata > Actinopteri > Perciformes > Serranidae > Epinephelus > Epinephelus fuscoguttatus. Next base: position 35,320,761 of record NC_064774.1, read on the forward strand.
TAGTACAAGTAGAGGAAGAGTTAATTACTCTACAGGTGTGCTGCTTACCGGGAGAAGCACACAGTTTTTTGACCACCATTTAGTGGCCCAACTTTGAGCCTTTTGTTTGTTTTGCATACAAGTTATAATGGTATAAGTGTGTGTAGGTCGACAAAGGCTATATTGTTAAAGGACCAATTGTTGCAAATAAATGATCTACGTTTGAGCAACCGCATGGACTCTGATTCATTCAATGGAGCCACCACAGACGACGTGTCAATTAGAAGTCCTGGTCGCAGCTCCTCAGTGGCTTAGGGTTTTTGTTTTGTAGAAATCAAGTCAAGTCACTACACCCCCCTTCCCCCTTTAGAAGACCAGAGAGAGAAAAAAAAAAAAACATTCAAAAGACACCACAAGTCCTGTAAACCCATCACCAAACTAATCTTAATCCTAAGCATAGACCACCTTACTAGTGTAGTCCTGCCTGAATAAATTCGGCTCAAAACCAACAAAATATACAAATGGTGAGACTTAAGAGGTCCCTTAATGGTTAAATTTGTTTGAATAGAACATATGATACGAGTGAGCCAGTGTTGTATATTATGTGGGAATTGCATATCTATGAAGTTGAGCTCTAACAAAGAAAGAAAAGAGCAAAAAAAAAGAGTAAGCTCAACGTTTTAGCAGTTATTCAGTGCAAACTAATTTATGGTAAACAATAACCTCATATGAACATACAAAACTGGTTCTGTTCACTCGTCATTTTCTGAACTACTTGTGTGTAGAAGCTTAATTCTGGTGTCCTTTTAAATCCCTGAGTGTCTGTGAAGGAGGGTCTTCACCGCTGTGATGCCCGTTGTGAACAGTGGTGCCTCTTAATTCTCCTCAGATGGTCCAAACTGATGCTCCACATAGCGGTGGGCCTCCTCTGGGTTTGTGAGGAACATCTCCGATCCATTATGTGACACCTGTAGTTTGGCTGGGTACAAAAGTCCAAATCTGACCCCAGGTCTGTCACACAGGAGCTTTCTTACTGAGGTGAGAACAGCACGGCGTTTAACTACTTCTGGTGGGAGATCCCTGAAGATCTGGATCCGTTGCCCTTGGAATGTTAGATATTTAGATTACTTTCCAGATAATATCGTCGAAAGTATGAGAGTAGTGGATCTTCGCAATAAGGTGACGAGGGGGCTCATCGTTCCCGGGGTTTCTACGTAGGGCTCTGTGAGCTCTGTCGATCAGCAGCAGCTCATCCAGGTTTAACACATCCTTCAGCAACTGAGCCACAAAGTCCCTCGCATTATGTCCTGCTTCTTTCCCCTCTGCAACTCCCACTACCCTTAAGTTCTGTCTCTTGGAGTGCCTCTCGAGGTCTAGACATTTTTCCGATAGAGTTTCAACTTGTCTGGATAGTTTATTGACTTTGTCTTCTAGTTACTGTATAGCATCAGATGCATCGTTAGCCGTCTCAGCTAGCTCCTTCAGAGTTTCTTCATGTGAGTTTACCTGAACTTTGAGCATTGTAATAGCCGTGTCATTCTCAGCTCTCAGCGTTGCAATCTCCCCCCTCAGTATCGCCGTGACTTCGGAAATCTCCACTTCGATCTTTTTGCAGATATCTGACTTGAAAAGGGCCAGGCCCGAGTGTTGCGACGATATTGCACTGAGCACTTCGCTGATGTCTGCCTTCTGAGCTGCCTCACCGGCATGGCTGTCTGAGTCAGTGCCTGCGTCGTCATTCGGGCCTACTCTGTCATCCGCATTCGGCTTACATTTGAGTTTTTTCTGCATTTTACCACCTGTTAACACTTTGTTAGAGTTTGCAGTAACTTTTTATCTTCTTCGGTGGCAGAAACTTTACGTTGGTTTTGTAAAAAATTAAGTTTTAAAATGAGATTTGGCAGAGCTACAAGGGAGTGCGTCCTACTTGCTCATGGCTCAACAGCGCCCCGCCTGCCTACTTTTGTTTATACATAATGTGCCTTTTTCGGGGCAATGGGGGCGTGAGCAAGTAACAAAACGTGTAGCTCAGCATGTGACGTAAACAGTAACGTACTCTGAGGGAAGCCGCAGCCGGTCAGTCCTTCGGCAATTCTCTCATAAGTTGGCCCGTCCTTCACCGTTCCCGTCATTTGACAGTTAATGGCCTCTTCGTTTGCAAGGGCAAGGAGGGCGCGCAATTCCTTGTCTCCCCAGTTCCTCGTCTTTACAGTGTCTTTCAGGTTTGTGTTTCCCTCTTGCTACTAGCTGCTCATTCCTGCCATCAGCTGTTTCCTGTTAGTCCACCGCCAGTGGGTCCCACGTGCGGCGTCATCAACAGCTCCTCCCACAAGTAATTTACAGCCCCTCCCGTGGCAGAAGGGCACCTCGTTCTTTTTAAACCAAAAAGGTTCCGCCAACATGTTTACCCCTACGTGGCGGAAAATTGGGCACCTCGGATCAACTCGCCAATCCGGCTCTGTGTGTCTAAATGCTCACAGCTTGCCTGCAAATCAGCCCAACATTTGAAAATCTGGCAGTGTAAAAGGGGCTAATGATAAGGAGGCAGTCAAGATTTTGGGACAGAATAAAGTCTTCACAGACAAATGATTTGTTTGACAGTGATCTCACATTTGGCAGACTAAATCTGGAGGAGAGGGGAGGCGAGGATGAAATTATAGACTGCGAAATAGTAATGAGATTGTTATAATATACTGAGCGGGTGGACTTGGAGACAATATTACGATGTCTGAGAGTAAGACGGGTTGGGATGACAGTCAAAGGAGGAGCAACTGACTGTGAGCTTGACAATTTTTTACAGTGCAGGCTGGGGAAACAGTCAAACAAGGGCTATTTTCAGTCCGGCAGGCAGTAGCATACTGGGAAGGCACCATAGGGGAAGAGGGAGGGACCTGTGTGGGTGTGTGAGTGAGGTGAGACAACAGTCAGTCACGTGGGTGATATTGCACAGTGTGCTGCAGATTAGCCTTTAGCATGCTGCAGCCTAACTTGTTGGGGTGGATGCCATCTGACTTAAAAAAGGATTGGCGATTTTAAAACAGGTGGAAATTGTCAATGTAGTAAACAATGTGAGTCCTGCAGAGAGACTGGATCCAGGTGTGAATGTAAAAGATCCTGCTGAACTTTTCTGACCCACAGCTGTGAGGAGAAAGTGGTCCACTGATGAAGATGGATTTTCTGCAGCTGTTAAGCAACTGTAAAAGTCTCTTAAAGTCAGCTTTGGTCAACTCGGATTGTCGATAAGCAGAGTCATTTGTCCCAGCATGAAGAATTATTCTGTGGATGGAGGGCTGCAGTGTTTGGAGCAGATCTCGGAGCTTTGCCAGGATGACGGGGGCCGTGGCTCGGGGGAAACAGTGCATCATGGCATTGAAAAAATGGATGTTTCTGGTTATCGAGTCCCCGACTATTAATGTAGTCGGAGTAAAAAGGGGGTGAGGAGATGTTGAATGTGGGGCCTCATGGCTGGATGAGGTGAGCTGAGAGGTCGGTGGAGGAGACTTCGCCTGAGGCAACGGAGTGGCTGGAGAGGAATGGACAGAGAGGGGGGCAGGAGTATGCCGCGGTGCCGGTGTAAACAGTGGTATGGAGCGGCGAGTCCTGGTGTGAAAGGAGTGCTCAGGTATGGCTGGAGGAGGCGTTGGAGGTGATGGCGACATGGAGATGGAGGGGAAGAATGCTGGAGATCCTCATTTACAGGAGGGAAGTCGAGAGGTACAAATTTATTCTCCAGCTGGATGTTGTGGTGAGGTGCGCCAGAGGAGCGCCTCCCTCTCCTGCCGCGAGGAGGAACCAGTGACCAGGGCTCAGGGTCCCATGGAGTGGAGCTGATCAGGGCTTAAGGTTTAGTCCCCTGACGGATCCAGGAGTCATCACAGATGGTGTCCAGAGGAGGGGCGGCAGCAGCAGCAACAGGACCAGAGGAAGATGCATCAGAGGCTGGAGCACAGGTGGAGCCAGTCTGTGGAGGACCGTAGGTGATGGTATCTATTAACAGTTCGGCTTCACGGATCTGATACAGTGTGGACATTCGTCCTTCCAACTCTGCAATCTTCTCGATGAGGCAGGTGCAGCTGACACAGCCGGATGGAGGGGTAAGAGGAGCCATGCTGTGCGTGGAACCTGGGGGAGAAAAACAGAAAGGCGGCCAGTACACGGGCTAAAGGTGCACAGCTCTAAGATACTGATGAAGTGTAGCAGCTGTAAGCAGGGAGGGCACAGGTACTTACACGCAGACACACCCACAAGTGGGCCCGGTGCAGTGATCAGGCCTCAACCGTAGGCAGCCTTGACACCTAGTATAGTCCTCGGCTGGAAGAGCTTCAAGCCACTAGCCACTTTGCTAGCTCCGTTTAGCCGCTAGCTAGTGCTGACAGCCGAGCTGAGTTGTCCACACTATCTCCACAGTATTTCCTCAGTAACTCCAGGAATAGTGCAAAAGATGGAGAGGGCAATAGTGATCAATGAGTAAAATCCAGAGGTAAAAGTACTTAAAATCCTTCTTACAAATGACAGGGCTTAGCCTAGCAACCAGGCTAAAAACAAACCTAGCTAAGCTAGGTTAGCAGCCATCGAGGAAGTCCAGTAGCCAACAGTATACCTGATCAACAGGTCTGATGGTTAAAATTGTAAACTCTGTAAAAACGTGTTGATAAAACCACCAGAATCTATAAAGTGTCGCATAAAATGTGGCTTAAAAACTGGATAAAATGTCAATTTTTGACAGAGGCTCTAACAGACTGACGTACCGCCAACCTGTACCGACACTGTGTGAGTGGTCATGCGTGTGTGTGTGTGTGTGTGTGTGTGTGTGTGTGTGTGTGTGTGTGTATGTGTGTGTGTGAACCACACCAGAGTTTGCTGCTTGTGCATTGCTGGGCGCCTCATGTTTTTGCGTGCTATGCAACTCATGTCTTGAGTTGAAAAAACTTCAGTTAAAATGAGCAACAATAATGACCATGGTTGAAGGAACATGCAGAAGCAACAGGAAAGACATAATTGTTCTAACCACACTTTTTTATTGACACGTCTTGTAAAGGAATGACATCAAAAGAGGGTGTCCTGCATCATTTTATAGCGTATTTTCTTATTTAAAAAAATAAAATGACTTGAATGTAAAACAAGAGTCATATGCTAGTTTTCTATTGGGACACAGCATCTTTATGTTCCGCTCAGGAGCTGCTGGTGTGTCAAGTGGGACACCGGGTAAAATTCAGTATACTAATCCGGTCCAGTGTTTGGCCTAATATCAAACTGGTCTGACAAATTTCACACTGGCACAATGCTCCTAAACATAAATACATTGTTGTAGAGGGGCATCATAGCTATAAAAAAGTTCATTTTTGTGATAAAAGCACCAAATTTGGCAGATGTGTTGACAAATATATTTAGAACAAATCTGGATATTGGGGCATCAGAAACTCGCCCCCTGGTGGCCAGAGCAGGCAATTGAATCCTACCTGCCCATGGACCCGTCCCGTTAATTGGATCCACTCCAAAATGTAATGTATTCTAAGGTGGCATGTGTTACATCCCTCCACCGAATTTTGTGAAAATCAGTCAGGCAGTTTTTGTATAATTCTGCTAACAAACTAATATATTTGGCAGCATAGCTAAAAAAAATTGTTCATTTTTGCACTAAAAGCAGCAAATTTGTTATATTTATAGCTTAATATACTGGAATAGAACACTTTGGTCACCCCCCCAAGCTGCTGTTACCATCTTTTCAGCACCACAAATATAATTTAGAGACCAGTTAAAGTGAAAAATACATTTCATTCGAATGTAGGACAATAATAAATTAAAGACATCCAACACAATGGTGAGATTTATAGTTATTTATAAGGCCATTTAACAATGTTCAGTGAACATACTTAACAATTACACTTTAACAGTTTGAACATATGATATCTAACTAGTGAAGCCATCTGCAGCAATGTGGAACCTTAATAATAGAGCAGTTTTGTTAGCAGAAACTTTATTGACATAGTCAATTAGTTGCCACCATCTTGATTATATTGACCTGCAATAATACAAGCGCCACATATTCAGAAATTGTCAGAAAGAACATTTTGTATTTTAGTCCTAATATAATAGCCTAAGCACTAGAACAAGTAGTTTTCTTTCTGAATTTTACTAGTATTAATAATACTCTGTTTCTACTACTTCTACTATTACACCAAATGTAGTTAACTTTAAAGCATGGTTTAGCTAGCTAGCCTAGTTTGGCCTAATTTAGCTACTTTAGATACTGTAAAAAGCTAATTAAGCTAGCTAGAAAGCTAGAAGCACCTAACCTAGCCTAGCTTGGCCTAATACTATAGCTAGTCAGAAAGCTAATTTAGCTAGCTAGAAAGCTAGGATCGCTCACCTGATTCACTTATTTATCCTTATTTAAATATGTAGGGATTTAACTGGCTATCGGAAATAATTAATAATTATTAATAATAATTAATAATTATGTTAAATAATGTTACTTAATTAATATTAAATCACCTCGTGGGGCACCATTCTCATAAAGGGAAAAATGATAGCCAGTTAAAGATATCAGTCTCATAAAATACGCTAAACTATTAATTTGGAGTTTTGATTAATAATTAAAATAATGACAACAACCAAAATGAACAGTAACGCCTGAAGGATCTCAGAGTTCTTGGCGCAGCAGAGGTTGACTATTCATTCACTCCTGTGCAACATTAAACAGACAGCAGGTATGATTCCAAAGAATTATATTTATTCACAAACTAGAAAAGCAAACCAAAACACACAAATTCTAACTAACTATATACAAGCTTGGTGTGTGTGTGTGTGTGTGTGAGAGAGAGAGAGAGAGAGAGAGAGAGAGAGAGAAAGACAAAGGCGGGTGTGGTGATCAAAGAGCCGTTTGGTCTACAAAACAAAATGGCTGACATCAGAGGACTACAAATGGCCAAATCAAAGCTGGCTTCAGGTCAGGGGAGGTGTTTGTCTGACCGTGTGGTCAGGACAAAGACAAAGGAAAAGAAGCAGGAACTTTGAGATGCCTGGTGGGGCGTAGCTCTGTTGAAAGCCTATTTGTTAATGAGTCTATGTCAATGTGATTTGTGTTGCAAAACGGTCTGGATTAGTGCAGAGATTGTTTAGTTGTGTGCAAGAATCTGTTTGTGGACAGTATTAGCAAACTAAACACTTAGCTTTGGTGAAGCCAACTAATCAATGACCTAACTGTAAACTATCACAACAATAACTCAATGACAGCATTAAATCACATACAATAAATAAAACAGTCTTGCTTAGCCTGTAAAGCTGTGATAAACTATGCCCAGTTGTTACATTACCGATCCTTGAGTGGATGGGAGAAAGAGTCACTTGGTGGTGTGCTGCTTTGTTAGCTGGCAAAAGAAGGCTGGGAACGTGGTTCCAGCTGCAGTCTTTGTTGTGTCCCTTGTTCCAAAGGTGAAACCCTGAGGAAGCTGGTCGCTCAGGGTTTAGTAGAGTTAGGCGCTGGGTGCTAACTCACTTGGTTCTCTTTGTTGCTGGAAAGCTAGTTTCAAACCTTGTGCTTGCACCTCTAACTTTCTGGTTTAGGTTAGAGAGTCTGTGATCAGTTGCCCTCCCTTTATCAATCAATCAATTTTCAATCAATTTTATTTCATTCATTCATTCATTCATCTTCTAACCGCTTCATCCTCTTGAGGGTCGCGGGGGGGCTGGAGCCTATCCCAGCTACATCGGGCGAGAGGCAGGGTACACCTCTGGACAGGTCGCCAGACTATCGCAGGGCTGACACATAGAGACAAACAACCATTCACGCTCACATTCACACCTACGGACAATTTAGAGTCTCCAATTAACCTAGTCCCCAATCTGCATGTCTTTGGACTGTGGGAGGAAGCCGGAGTGCCCGGAGAGAACCCACGCTGACACGGGGAGAACATGCAAACTCCGCACAGAAGGGCTCCCACGCCCGGGATCGAACCGGCAACCCTCTTGCTGTGAGGCGAGAGTGCTAACCACCACACCACCGTGCCGCCCCTCAATTTTATTTATAAAGCCCAATATCACAAATCACAATTTGCCTCACAGGGCTTTACAGCATAGAACATCCCTCTGTCCTTTGGACCCTCACAGCGGATAAGGAAAAACTCCCCCCAAAAACCCCTTTAACGGGGGGAAAAAAAACGGTAGAAACCTCAGGAAGAGCAACTGAGGAGGGATCCCTCTTCCAGGACGGACAGACGTGCAATAGATGTCGTACAGAACAGATCAGCATAATAAATTAACAGTAATTCGTATGACACAATGAGACAGAAAGAGAGACACAGAGAGAGAGAGAGAGAGAGAGATGCAGGACAGACGGTAATGACAGTAGCTTACAACAACATTAATGAAAGTAACAGTAACAGAAAAAACAGAAAATAACAGTAGAAGTATCACTAATGACTAATGATGGCAGCAGCAGCAGCAGCAGCAGCAGGCATCTGGCAGGACCACGGCAGCAGCACAACCACACACGTCACGCTATCCAGGCACCGCTGCGATATGAGTTAATCTGAGAGACAGTGGAGCACAAAAGCTCCGGAGAAGAAGCTGAGTTAGTGACATCCAGAATGGCCGAATTAGCAAGATGCAGTAAAAGAATACGAGAGAGAGAGAGAGAGAGAGAGAGAGAGAGAGAGAGAGACAGAGAGAGAGAGAGAGAGAGGGAGAGAAGGTGCCCAGTGTATTATAGGGGGTCCTCCAGCAGACTAGGCCTAAGTCAGCCTAACTAGGGGCTGGTACAAGGCAAGCCTGAGCCAGCCCTAACTATAAGCTTTATCAAAGAGGAAAGTCTTAAGTCTAGTCTTAAATGTGGAGACGGTGTCTGCCTCCCGGACCGTAACAGGAAGATGATTCCACAGGAGAGGAGCCTGATAGCTGAAGGCTCTGGCTCCTGATCTACTTTTGGAGACTTTAGGGACCACGAGTAACCCTGCGTTCTCAGAGCGCAGTGTTCTGGTGGGATAATAAGGCACTATGAGCTCTCTAAGATATGATGGAGCTTGACCATTTAGAGCTTTATAAGTTAACAGTAGGATTTTAAATTCAATTCTGGATTTCCAGTGCAGAGAAGCTAAAACAGGAGAAATATGATTAGTTAAATCCTGTTAGTACACGTGCTGCTGCATTCTGAATTAGCTGGCGAGTTTTTAAGGACTTACTAGAGCTACCTGATAATAGAGAGTTACAGTAATCCAGCCTTGAGGTAACAAAAGCGTGGACCAATTTTTCTGCATCTTTTCGGGTCAGGATAGGCCTAATTTTCGCAATATTACGCAGATGAAAAAATGCAGTCCGTGAGGTTTGTATTAAATGAGAATTAAAAGACAGATCTTGATCAAATGTTACTCCGAGGTTTCTTACGGTAGTGCTAGAGGCCAGAGCAATGCCATCTAGAGAAACTGTGTCATCAGATAAAGTCCCTGAGTTGTTTGGGGCCAAGAACAATAATTTCAGTTTTGTCTGAATTTAACATCAGGAAATTGGTGCTCATCCAGGTTTTGATGTCTTTAAGGCAGTTATGGAGTTTAGTTAATTGATTACTTTCTTCTGGCTTCATCGATAAATACAATTCGTTATCCGCATAACAATGGAAATTTATAGAGTGATTTCTAATGATGTTGCCTAAAGGAAGCATATATACAATAAATAGGATTGGTCCGAGCACAGAACCTTGCGGAACTCCAAAACAAACTTTAGTACGTAAGGATGATTCATTATGAACGTCAACAAACTGAAAACGATCAGATAAATAAGATTTAGATCTAGAAGGTCTAATAAAACAAGTACAGAGACGAGTCTGAAGCAATCAGAAGGTCATTTGTAATTTTAACTAGTGCTGTCTCAGTGCTATGATGCACTATGATGCAAATCCTGACTGAAATTCCTCAAATAAATTATTATCATGGAGAAAATCACACAGCTGGTCTGCGACTACTTTCTCAAGGATCTTTGACATAAAGGGAAGATTAGGTATTGGTCTATAGTTGGCTAACACCTCTGGATCCAGGGTGGGCTTTTTTTAGTAGAGGTTTAATTTCAGCTGTCTTAAAAGACTGTGGTACATAGCCTGTTAATAAGGATATATTGATCATATCTAATATATGAGTGTTAACTAAAGGTAAGACCTCCTTAAGTAGCCTAGATGGGATGGGGTCTAAGAGACACGTTGATGATTTAGATGAAGAAATCACTGCCGTCAGTTCTTGAAGAGAAATTGGGGAGAAGCAATCTAAATATATATTAGGTCTTACAGCTGTGTTTGAGGTTAGATAGGTAGGCCTACTATCTGAGGACAGGAGGTCATGAATTTTGCCTCTAATAGTTATAATTTTGTCATTAAAAAAGCTCATAAAATCATTACTGCTAAGGGCTAAAGGAATACAAGGCTCAATAGAGCTTTGACTCTCAGTCAGCCTGGCTACAGTGCTGAAAAGAAACCTGGAGTTATTCTTGTTTTCTTCTATTAAAGCTGAGTAATAGTTTGCTCTGGCATTGCGGAAGCCCCTCTTATAAGTTTTGAGACTGTCTGAGCGAACTTTCTTTGCTTTGTTAACTTCTTTTTAAGAGGAGCTACAGAGTCGAGTGTTGTTCACAGCAAGCCTACGGCGTTATCAACAAAATGATCAATTCGGGAGAGGTTAAAGTCGGTACAGGAAACCTCTGTTACTGAAGGACTTGGTATTGAATTTAACAACGGAGTAATCGTTTCCTTAAATTTTGCAACAGCACTATCTGATAAACATCTAGTATAGTAACTGTTGCTGAGTGGTGTGTAATCGAGTAAAAAGAAATCAAAAGTAATCAAATAATGATTCGATAGTGAGGGATTCTGTGGAAAGACTGTTAAGTTATCAATTTCAATTCCATACGTCAGAACTAGATCGAGGGTATGGTTAAAACAGTGAGTGGGTTCATGTACACCTGAAGCCAATGGAGTCTAATAATGAGATAAACGCGGTAGCCAGGGAGTCATTATCAATGTCGACATGCATTCATGTCGACATTGATAATGACTCACCTTCAATAATAACTTTATCTGATTTAAGAACTAGACTGGATAAAAACTCTGAAAATTCAGATGCACATTCAGAATACAGGCCAGGAGCACAGTACACTATAACAAATAAAAGTGGCTGCGAGGTTTTGCAGGTCGGATGTAAAAGACTAAGAACGAGGCTTTCAAATGAATTATAATCTAGTTTAGGTTTAGGGCTGATTCACAGACTAGAGTTAAAAATGGCTGCAACTTTCGCGGTTTTGGGCTATGGAGCAAGGATCTGGGCCTCTGTGCTGTTCCAGGCCCAGCCGGAAAGAGGTGTGAGCTGCTCCACAGTTGGAGTTGTGAGGTGAGACCTCCTGTGGAGATGGGTGTCATATAGCTCTCTTTGTTTGAAAGACAAAGAGTGTGCAGAGGAAAAAGCCTTTAAATGTCCAGTGATGATTTTACCAAATGATAAATCGTCTGTGGTCCTGTGAATCCCAACAACCGCATCCCTTGGGGGGTCTTGTGGGGGGTACTGCAGGAGTATGGAGTTCCAGGCTCACTGCTACGAGCCATCCAGTCCCTGTATGACCAAAGTGTGTCCGTATACTCGGTGTGAAGTCGACCACGTTCTCGGTGGGTCTTGGCCTCCGCCAAGGTTGTCCCTTGTCACCAATCCTGTTTGTGATCTTCATGGGCAGGATCTCAAGGCGCAGCCAGGGGGAGAAAGGGGTCTGGTTTGGGGATCTCCAAATTGCATTCCTGCTTTTTGCAGATGATGTGGTTCTGTTAGACCCATCACACCGTGACCTCCAGTATGCACTGGAGCATTTTGCAGCCCAGTGTGAAGCAGTTGGGATGAGAGTCAGCACCTCCAAATCTGAGGCCATGGTTCTCTGTCGGAAACCGGTAGACTGCCCTCTCCGGGTTGGGGGAGCGTTAATGCCACAAGCAAGGGAGTTCAAGTATCTTGGGGTCTTGTTCACGAGTGAGGGAAGAATGGAGCGTGTCGGTGCGGCTTCTGCAGTGATGCGGGTGCTGCGACGATCCGTAGTGGTGAAGAGGGAGCTGAGCCGGAAACGAAGCTTTCAATTTACTGGTCCATCTACGTCCCAACCCTCACCTATGGCCATGAACTCTGGGTAGTGACCGAAAGAATGAGATCGCGGATACAAGTGGTGGAAATGAGTTTTCTCCGTGGGGTGGCTAGGCTCAGCCTTAGAGATAGGGTGAGGAGCTTGGACATCTGGAGGGAGCTTGGAGTGGAGCTGCTGCTCTTTCGCATCAAAAGGGTTCAGTTGAGGTGGTTCGGGCATCTGATCAGGATCCTCCTGGGTGGCTCCCACTGGAGGTGTCCCGGGCATGTCCCACTGGTAGGAGGCCCTGGGGCAGGCCCAGAACATGCTGGAGGGATTACATATCTTGTCTGGCCTGGGAACGCCATGGGGCCCCCCAGAAGGAGCTGGAAAGTGTTGCTGGGGAGAGGGATTGTTGCAACTCATAATGTAATAATGGCTCATAATGTAATAACTTAAATGTAATAAAAGTTCATAATGTAATAATCGGCTCATAATGTAATAAAATCATGAACACATAACGTAATAACGGCTTTGTGCATAATGTAATAATGTAATAACCTATTACATTATGAGCCCTCCTGGCGTTGCTCATTATGTAATAACAGTTCATAATGTAATAATGTCTCATATTGTGAGAAAACTGCTGCATTTTCATCATTGATACATCTTAAAGGTGCAAAAAGCAAACGGCATGGGTTTCAGAGCATAGTAAACTAAATTAGTGAAACCAAGAATTACTGTTAGGTATTTTGGGCCTTTGAGAATGCCATGCTCACGTCCACTGTGTGATTGTTGCAGGTAAGCAGTTGGTGGAAAGTTTAAATATTATGATGGATGAAGACTGCTGCTTAAGTATTAGTGGGTTATACAGAGTGGCTGGATGCAATAGTGGCCTTGTGTCCAATATCAGGCAGCTCTTCAGCCAAAATGCCAGGTGGATTACAGCCTGGATCGTGAGCCTTGATCTGAGTGAACACTGGCACAGTCACTGACAAATGGAGCCCCCTGGACTTGATTTTTGTTTTGTATAATTTATGGATATGTATTATTTATGCATATTGTTTAGTTAAATTTATTTGGACTTATGTTTTTACTTGGGTGTCCTGACAGGCTGTGTTTACATTTTAAGAACTTTTGAGCTGGTCCATTGTTATTACATGGTTCTAAAACGCTCTTCTCATTCTTGCACAAGTTCCAAAATAAATTGAATGAATATGTTATGCTACTATCATGTATTTAAGTAGTAGGGAAACAATGCTTATTAAAAGTCTTTATTAAATTGGCATTAAGACCAACAATAAAATAACAGCAACATTTTGACTGGAAGGTCTTCACTAGGTTGTATGGAAGGAAAGAGTGTTCACTTACTTATTTGAGAAAATAAGACCAATTTAAGACCAATCTTAAATGTGTTTTTATTGTAGAAGTTATTGTGTCCTGCATTTATTGTAGCAATAGTATACAAAGGAAATGCTCTTTTAAACTGCATGAACTACAGTCCCCCTCCTTCTTCCCTAATCCACCCTCCAGCCAGCTTTTGAGTTGGTTACTGTCGCGCCATCTATAAACAAATCATAGTCAAACACAAACACAGACCTCTGCCCTTAAGTGCACTCTCGTTGTCAGTGTGCAGTTTTGACCAAAAACGGATGATAATGCAACACTTTTCTCACAATATGAGCCATTATTACATTATGAGCTGTTATTACATTATGAGTGGCGCCAGTAAGGCTCATAATGTAATAAGTTATTACATTATTATATTATGCACTAAGCTGTTATTACATTATACGCTCATGATTTTATTACATTATGAGCCGATTTTTACATTATGAACTTTTATTGCATTTCTGTTATTACATTATGAAGCATTATTACATAATGAGCCATTATTACATTATGAGTTGCTACAGGGATGTCTGGGGTGCTTTGCTTGGCCTGCTGCCCCTGTGACCCGGCCCCAGATAAGTGGATGAAAATGGATGGATGGATGGATGGATGGATAGTTACTGCATTTCAAATAAAATGTTTAACATACTGTACCTTGATAGACAGTTGGCTCTACTGGTTGTGGCATGACACATGTGCTGGCTGGCTTGCTAGCAGTGGGAGGGGGTGGCGGTGGGGGGTAGCTTTGCAAGAAATGTGTGTGAGTGACAGTGTGTGTGTCTAATTGTATTTTTCTTAATTTAATGTGTATTTGCATTTTTTATTAACCCTTTGAACCCCAAGCCATTTTGGGACCGTTTTGTGCTCTTCTCACATTTTTATTCACTGTGGACTCATTTTTCACTTCAAGTTCTGCACCTCTATGGAAACAGCACAAGGTTGGCTAGAAGAAGGAATAATTCAAAATAGCTAATTGTTCAGTATAACACTGTCACAATGTAATATATCATGAAAAAAGAAAAAGCGGAAGTTGAATTTCTTTGATAATTTATTATTCTAAAAAAGAATACACGAGAATTCTATGTATGCAACATTGTTCCAAGTACCCACAGGTGTTTACCTTCTAGGGAAACAAGAGGGGTCTCCACATTGTATGTATACAGAATTATTAAAAATATATATATTTTAGGAATCAATTGCCTGCTCTGGCCACCAGGGGGTGAGATTCTGATGCCCCAATATCCAGATTTGTTTTTAATATATTTGTCAGCACATCTGCCAAATTTGGTGCTTTTATCACAAAGTTAAACAATTCTAGAAAAATATTGAGCAATGCCGCCCAACTATTGTTACTGTTTCAGTTAGTGCCTTTGCCCATGTAGCATTGCGTAACATCAGAGCTCTCTGTCCACAGTGAATCCATTAAATATGCACTTTTGTTACTTCATGTAAACAAACCACATAGCTATCAGCTGCGCGCTGAAGATCAGACTGAAGACGAAACCACTAAAAAGATGAGTGAGTAGCCTACCTGCTATCTTTCTCCTTTTGTAAAGGTATTTTTTAAAAGAGAAAACGTGTTTTATATTGTGATTTTTAATGGAAATCACAAACAATATAGCCAACAGCAGGTAGCTTAGCTTGTTATTAGAGATGATCATTTACCAGAAACTTTCAGCTTCCTGGTGATCTTTCTCTAGCCAGGTGACATCTTAGTTAGGTTTTTATAGTGAAATAAGAAGGTATCATTTCAATCAGGAGAGACGTTTTTTGGTTAGGAAAGAAAATATTTAATTACAAGTGCACATGAGAATAAAATGTGAAAAGTATTTGGTGATTAGACCCCTTCAAGATGGTGAGCTATAAGGAGGGTGATGGATCCATAGCCAATTAGGGAACCCCCCCGGGGTCTAGACACTGGTGGTAGTAGAGGAAGTGGAGAAGAGATGAGGATCAGATGGATGGGTGCTGATGATCCGGATGAGAAGAGGAATGAGTCTTGGGGTTTATCTTTGACCTTGGATGTGACGGCTGGAGGTGAACGGGATGGAGGAGGGGCGGCGATTCTGCCTAGAATGACAGCTGAAAGCGGCAGAGGAGAGAACAGATTTAAAATCTCGTAGTGACAACCTGATTGGCTGATGGAGGTCGTGGCTAATTACGATAAGACAGCTAGAAGAGTGCACGCCCGGACGCAGCTGATTGGAAGAAGCAGTGGGAGTGAGAGAGAGGGAATTGTGAATGAATGAGCACAGAAAGGTCTTCCTGATTGAACTTACGCTGAGCTTCATTTCAATCAGGAGAGACATGTTTTTTGGTTAGGAAAGAAAATATTTAATTACAAGCGCACATGAGAATGAAATGTGAAAAGTCTTTGGCGATTAGACCTCTTCGAGATGGTGAGCTATAAGGAGGGTGATGGATCCGTAGCCAATTAGGGAACCCCCCCAAAACAGTGTAAAGAGAGAGAGGGACGACAAATCGTTTGACGAGAGGCAATCCTTACCTTACCAGGAGGCAACAGGCTTCTAACAAAACAAGCAACTAAAGATTAGGAGGGAATGCATTGCAAAGACAACATGAAACAAACTGAAACGAGGAGGCATTGTAATGTGAATGAACAGATTAGATGGCCTGCATGACTCTTGAATGGGGAAGTTTAACCTTAATGAGAACATATGGTATGGAAAAGGAAAGTGGCAGAGGGAGGCTTGAAGAGGTCTAACCACCGAAAGGGAGCCAGGGGTGAAATGGCAGTGGCAGGGGAAAAGGTCGTATGGCAGAGGGGAGGCTAGGGATGGACATGAATCTGGAGGCCATGGTGTCTATATGTTGAACAAAATAAAAGGTCAACGAAGACCAACAGAAATGAAAGATCCTAAGACCAACAGAAATTAAGGTCAGAAGACCAACTTAATATAATGCAAACAGAAAGCAAAGGTCCGGCGACCAAACCTAAATTAAAGTCAGCAATTTTCAACATGACAGCAACAGAAATTAAGGGTCCAATGACCAAACTGAGATTAACGTGACTGGTGCAAGGTCCTAATGACCTGGGCCTATGTGCAGAAAATAATAAAAGATCAATAAGACCAAACATAAATAAAGGTCATAAGACCGAACAAAAATTGAGATCATAAGACCAACTCAAATAAAATGGTGAAAGTAAAATAAGGTCCGACGACCAAAAAGAAATTAAGTCATCGTGACAAACAGAAATTATGGCCCAACAGCCGAAAAGAAATTACCGTGTATAAGCATGAGGTCCCGTAGACCTGGGTGCACAAGCTGGAGTCCTAAAGACCATCAGTAGAACAAAATAAAAAGTTGGAAGGCTGAAACGAAATAAAAGGTCTCCTGACCAAATAGAAATTAAGGTCGGAAGACCAACTTAAATAAAATGGATAAATTAAATAAGGTCCGACAACCAAACATAAATTACGTCCGATATGACAAAACAGAAATTAAGTGGGTCCCTCTGACCAAAGAAGATGTGAAGTGCACAGATGAGCATTCAGAGGCGGTCCAATGACCTTGATGTTGGTGCATGCGGCATGAGGTCCCACAGACCATGATGGAGCATTTGCATGAGGTCCTGAAGAACAGGGGTGTCAGAGCATACAGCATGAGGTCCCACAGACCATGAGGGCATTTGCATGAGGTCTG
The DNA here is from genome assembly GCF_011397635.1 of Epinephelus fuscoguttatus. NCBI lineage: Eukaryota > Metazoa > Chordata > Actinopteri > Perciformes > Serranidae > Epinephelus > Epinephelus fuscoguttatus. The sequence goes on from NC_064774.1 coordinate 35,337,876, forward strand.
AAGACCGAGGGTGTTGAGGCATACAGCATGAGGTCTCACTGCCATAATGGGGCATTTGCATGAGGTCCTGAAGATCAAGGGAGGCAGAGCATACAGCATGAGGTCCCGAAGACCAGGGGTGTTAGAGCATACAGCGTGAGGTCCCACAGAACATGATAGAGCATTTGCATGAGGTCAGAAGACCGAGGTTGTAGTGCATACAGCATGAGGTCCCACAGAACATGATAGAGCGTTTGCATGAGGTCCGCAGAGCGTGGTTGTTAGTGCATACGGGATGAGGTCCCACAGATCATGATAGAGCAATTGCATGAGGTCCAAAGACCGTGGTTGTTAGTGCATATAGCATGAGGTCCCACGAACCTTGATTGAGCACTTGCATGAGGCCCCGAAGACCATGTAAATGAGTGAACAGCATGATAAGGTGAACAAGGTGAAAGGAAATGAACCACTAAAATTGCATTAATTCACGGCCAACTTGAATAAATGAATACAGCAGAATATGTCTCAGGACCAGCAGATAGAGAATCAGCAGATAAAAATTGTGATTATATAACCAAAATGGAATATTCATGGGTGATGTATGATTGAGGATTATAAAACGATAGGTGGCAGTTAGCGGATGAGCAGGTGTTCGTGCAGGCAGCATGTAGTTTGAGGGCCAAGGATGACTGAGCAACGGCAAGAGAACATGTAGAGCATGGGTATTGAGGGAATGTGTGATAAATGACAGCCATCCTAACCGAACTGAGGCAGACGGAATTGGAAACATATAAACAAGTGCAAGGAAAATAGGACTGAACAACGAGTAAATTTCAGGTCAGCAATGATGCGATAGCAATATGATAATCAAACAGAATTGGCAAATGGCTGATGCATGACTGTGACTCCATCGAATATGAAGGTGGGCAATAGGACAAACCATAACTGGGATTTGATTGAAGGTAGCGGATGAGAAAACTACGGACCAGACCACCACCAGCTATATTAATCACTTAGTGAGAATTTGGGGAGCAGAAATTTGATTTATGTATCAGAGCTAAAATGGAGCCATACCTAGCTCCCCCCAAAAACCAGTGGGTAGTTGCTACCCGCTCAAAATTCTGCCCTGGCAATTATCGTGGCATTTGGGATTATGATGATTGACATAGGGTCACCAATGGCCAGAACAGCTTGAAAAAGGTCAGGTGGCCATGCTACTGGTTTTATTTGGTAGAACTGACATAGTTAGGTGTTTCTGATTGCCCTGGTTTAGCATGAGTAGGGGAGAGTCTGCTAGCCGCAAGGCTACTTTATGCAATTTAAAATGCCATAGCTTGGCTAAAACATTAACATGATACATTTGTGGGGAAAATGTGTCCAGAAAAGACCGGCTATGTCTGACAATGCTGCAAGTGATAGTGAAGCTGATTGTGTACTTGCATTTGAAATCGTCGCCACTTAGTCATAACCAATGCATGTTTCAGGTGTGTCTTGAACCAAACATGCTTAGCAGCACTCCAGGGGGCCCACTGCTGACAGTGTGTTTAAGGAGTGCTGCATGTTTTCAAAAGAGGATAAGATCCCTGACTGTGTATGTTACTTGATCACTTTTTATTTAATTATTTTTATTTATTATTATTATTATTTATTTATTTATTTATTTATTTATTTAATTATTATTTTTATTTACTTATTTATTTTATTTTATTTATTATTATTATTTTTTTTTTTTTAAAAGAGATTAATTTATTTATTTATTTTCTTCCTCCCTATATTGCTCGGCCTTAATAGATATTACCAAACTGATTGGGAAGTGCAAAGCTAGATGCATCTATCTCAACAATAAGTGGATCAAGATTATTGCCCAGTTAGATGTAATGGGTCCTATGATAAAAGCCCTACCACTGAACTGGGCGAATGTCACTAAAAGGATTAGAGATTGCATGGGTATCTTCAAGTGTATGCTGACCGGCTACATTTCCCCTGTAGGCAGTCAACGAATGATGCTCTGGATCACCGCTAAATACGAACGGAGTGTCATGGTGCGATGATACCATGTGCATGAGAGGGCAATCACACAGCTACATGCTGAGCTCAAATAAGTTGACGACCACTATGCATGTCCTTAAATTGTGTGAAAACAGGAAAAGATATGGCTGATTAGAGGCTGCCCTGCATACTGCTGCACGACGGGGATTGAGGGATGTTCCGGGCCCGATTCATGAATGACATCGTGAATGGTGAATCTGTGAAGGATATAATTGTGAAGGACAGCTCAAATTACATTAGACCATTTATGACTGGGAACTGATTACCGGAACTGATCAGTGTGCATACCACTGAACTGCAGACAGACTGGAAACATAGCAATTAAAAAAATAGCATAAGGGTTGAGAAAATGCCAGGAAGGAGCTGCTTGCGAGGACCTCTTAATAGAATAGAATAGAATAGAATAAAATAGAATAGAATAGAACAGAATAGAGCGAACCAGATTATGAGCCCCAGCCGTCATGACCACAGTGTGTCAGAATGGTGGTTCAAAACATCGTCACTACTAGGTGAAATAAATCTCACTAAATAAAAGCCCTGCAGGTGCAGGCTTACTGCCCCTTTCTTAATGTGCATGTTAATCAACCATGGTGGAGGGAGCCCAAGATGTGCCAATGGCTGCTTCTGTATTACTGTGCATATAATGATAATAAAAATAATAATACATTGTATTTGGAGATGCCTTTTAAGACACCCAAGGTCACTGCACAACCTACACAGGAGAATCGCTGAAGGGCTTATGATAGAAATGATACAGGAAGTGTGGTAAGATAGCGGCATGATGCACATGTGAGTTTATTTATTTTTATGAATGAAGACGAAGAGGAAAAGTTACTTATCTTAAAGTGAATACCATTGAGAACGGATGGCATAGTGTGCCTGCTTAATAGTGTAATGAACTGGACCACGTTATTGTTATGTGTGTTATAAATAAGAAAGATTTAGCCCAGATTCTGAACTGTTAAGTTGAAGTACTGATATTTCTGAGTGTTAGTGAATGTCAAGTTCAAGTGCTGGTTTTCCTGACTGTGCATTCACACCAAAAGCGTCATGAGCATCATAAGCGGTTGGTAGCCATTCATTTTCAAAGTATGCTTGCTACGAAGGGCGTCAGGGGCGTCGGCTGCAGCGAGTGGCGCGATGCCAGCAACGCGATGCCAGCGACCAGAGCGTCAAGTAGAAGTTGAGAGAAGCTGAACTTTATGCAAATGAGCGGTGCTGCTGCCGAAGCAGCAGCCAATTGCAGACTGGGATTCGGGTATGGAGGTCTGGGCTCTCCTGGAGCTGTACGAGCCGGTGAAATTCACCGTGGAGTTGCCGGGTTTGCAGGACTCTGTGGACCCAGACGGCTCGACGGCTCCGGCCCTGTGTTTCCTCAGCAAATACGCCGATGCAGTGCAAATAGGCTTCCGAAAGTGCGATTAATGAGCTCCCGCTTATTTACCACCAATTACATTTCTCAGTGGTCCTACGTGCCAACAGGAGAGTAAAATCATAATTATAAAGGACTCATATAGACTATAGGCCTATTGACTGTGTTTATTAGCGTTATTTTAATAGTGTAATGAAAGTCATGGATAATACAAAGTGAAGACATAAATGATATATTTGTTCATCCTTGTAAAGTGAACAACTGTGTCAGCCTTGACGGACACATCTGCAGCAGCCGGCCCTGTCCCTTTGGCCGCTGCAGGCAGTGCGATGCCAGCAACCTGAGCGACCGCTGGCGCTCATCACGCTTTTGGTGTGAATGCACATTGAGAGTCTGTGAACGCGCCTTGTGAGTGAGACGCTGCGCGAGCGAGTAGGTGTGTGTTTCTCCTCTGAAAACAAGACAGCAGTGCTCGTGCGGCTAGTGAACTTTTCTGTTAGGCTCTTGTTTTGGCGTGGCTACGGCCCACAGTAGCCTGTGTTACAATCAGAAATAAATCGCCGGCTAAACCGGCTAACGTCTCGCATGTGGTTATTGAGTGACGTTACAATATGCTTGCTTTGATGAAACCCAGTGAGCCGAAAATCGAGGCCCGCCGCTATTACAGTATTACGGTAATTGTTTTCCCACTTAAATGGGGGTGACGGGATAATTAAATAAATCACTTCATATTAATGATGCAGTGATAATATTGTCTGCAGCACTGTATGGCTGATCATATGAGACACACTTAACAGTGAGGGAGGCTGATGATCGGATGGCTTAAACCGCCGGCTCTCTTGCCGTGAGGGATTCGGGAGCTCCGGGGCTGGAGAGGCTGGAGACAGAATGAAGCACTGGTTCAGGGTGGACGCCAGCTGGGAGTGGAGACCGGCTGGCTGAGAGTGGTTGCCGCTGCATGTGGAGGCCTGCGGTGATGATGACGATGATGAGGCGGAGGTGAAGCATCTCCAGGGACTAAAGCAAGGTGTGTGGGGAAGCTTGGCCAGAGTAACAGGGGACGGCATGTGGCAATCCGGGTGTACGTATGCAATGTGTCCCGGAGAACAAGTCATGTTACGTGTAGTTTGGGCCCACATCTTGAATCCGTACACGACACTGAGTTCGAGACTGAAGAAGGAAAGGAAGAAGACGCGCGTTGACAATATGACTTGATGAATGAAGGCCAAAACACACCGGCGGCGTCATATGACGGCGCGTCAATACACACAAAAAGCGTCGCGCTGCGGGGCGTCAACCGGATTTCTATTGCACACTCCAGTCCGTGAGAGCTGGGAAGTACAAAAAAGCGCTTTTTCAAGGGCGGTGATGCTGGAAAAATAGGACAATAGCGTAAAGTGCCGCGGCACGTCAACGCGTGTCGAGCCGCCGCCAGTGTGGGTTTGTAAATAGAAAATAATGGGGGCAGCTGTTTTGACGCTCGTCGTTCGCTGCCGGTGTGTTTTGGCCTTGAGAGATGATTCCGCTGCTGCTGAGGAATCGTACGAGGCTGTACAATCAACAAGAGACTGCAGGGAAAAGGTAAGGTAAGCAATTGTCTGCAGCGATTCTGCCTAGAATGACAGCTGAAAGCGGCAGAGGAGAGAACAGATTTAAAATCTTGTAGTGACAACCTGATTGGCTGATGGAGGCCATGGCTAATTACAATAGGACAGCTAGAAGAGTGAACGCCCAGAGGCAGCTGATTGGAGGAAGCAGTGGGAGTGAGAGAGAGGGAATTGTGAATGAATGAGCACAGAAAGGTCTTCCTGATTGAACTTACGCTGAGCTTCATATAGATAATTCCTTATTTCAATTTCATGAATCAGTCATTCCTGGTCTGTTGTGAGGCTTTCAAAATGAGGGGCAGGAATGATTAGAAACACAGCATCTGGCAAAAGTTTAGCTCAAAATTGCACTTGCAGCCATTTGGGACACCTTTCATCAGCTTCACATCCAAAATGTTGTCAAAATTGTGCAGTTATAGTTTTCTTGAGAGACTCACTGCCATGTCTTCTCTCATCACCCCACAAAAACACATCAACGTTCTCGTAAACATACAGCACAAAACACTCTTACTCTTCCCACCTCTTTACTATAATGTGATGTCCTTCATGTTGAAAAGACTCCCACACACTGTCTAACTTGCAAAAATAATGATTTTAATGCTGCAACATTTTGGTGACTAAACCTGATGAAGGTCTAGTCATACGCATAAGGCAAACCTGATGAATGTCTAGTCACCCAAAATGTTTTTTGCAGTATTATAATCATTATTATTGCAAGTTAGACAATGTGTGGGAGTCTTTAGTTTGGGAGTCTTTAGTTTTATTCTTTGCGTCCCTCTCCTACGCACCTGTTTGAAAACAGATGTGCAAAGTATTCTTTCGTTTTGATGTACCCAATATTGCCAACCCCGGCCTCGGCTCAGCAGTAAATTGCACATGTCTTGTCAGACACTAGTGGCTTTAGAAGTCTGTTTATAAAAATAATAAAGTGATCACATTGTCATATTGCTTATTACTAATGCAATATGAGCTGGATTTAGTGCTGTAATGCCATCAACAACAGGTTGCTAAAGTTTATTTTGCCAAATGTGTCATAACGACAAATGCCATACATTGGGCCAAACCAGCAAAACTGGAAATCACCTCAACTTTAATGTTAAGAGCACCATAGAAAGGCTTACCACCTGAGTAGCCAAAATAAATCATACAAACTTAAACTATTACCCTAGATAGAGTGATATTTTGTTATCTCTGTCTGACACATAGATTGCAAATGTGGTGGTTGTGTGTAAAACTTGACTTCCGCCCAGATCGTCTGATTTCATAAATGCCAACTTCCTGTTTACCTTGCACATCATGGTTGCATCTTTGTTGCTACAATCCATTCATTTAGAAGAATCCAAAAATATGAGAAATGCTTTTTAATAGCCAATCAGCCTTAACCATGCCCCTCATGGCCCCGTGATTTCCACTGTTATTCAGGAGTTAGTAGCCCTTTTTACACAGATCATTCTACAGGGCCACTACAAAGTCCCTTCTTTATGCCGCCTCTGCATTTTTACACAGAACCAAACAACAGCAACATCATGCCAATCCAGTGTGTCTAAAGTAGAACCTTCAGAGATTCAAAAATAGGCTCCCCGAGGAAAAGTTCTGTCAGACGGAGCCGAGAGGTTGGTGAAGGTGTCCTTATTGCTGCTTACATGATGGCTGCGCCACTGTGTTTGGCTGCTTGTCATCACCTGCTACCACTCCTGTTTGTCCTGGCTCCATATCCAATAAGACTTTCATCCTGAATGACTTTTTCACCACTCATGGATTGGATTTCCTCCTCATGACAGAGACCTGGCTGCACACCGGTGAGCTTGCTCCACTTGTTGAACTCTGTCCAGCTGACTGTAACTTCTTAGGCCCTCAAGACGCGGTGGGGGTCTAGCTGCTGTGTTTAAGAAACACTTAAATGTGTGCCTACTAAACTTTGATCACGTCCCCAGTTTTTAACTGCAGCTGATGAAAGTGGGCGTGGTCAACCTCCTGCTCTTGTATGTCATCCTCCGAAATCTTATAAAAACTTTATCAAACATTTTGCAGACTTTCTCTCTAACACTATTCCCAACTTTGATCTAGTTTTAATTCTTGGTGATTTTAACATCCATGTTTGCTGTCCTCCTAAAATTCTTGTAAATGATTTTATGCATCTGCTTGACTCTTTAATCTCACCCTGCACACCACCGGCCCTACTTATAAATTAGGCCATACACCCGATTTGATCCTGTCTTCTGGTTTTCCAGTTTGTAATTTGGAAATAACTGATGCCTGTCTGTCAGATCATAGAGTTGTTACTTTTGATGCACCTCTGCCTTTCTCCCCTACTAAATCTCATCTTCCTGCACATTGCTCTCGCTACATTAACTCTTCCACTGCCAACAACGAGGCTTTCATAGCTGCCCCTGATACATGCACTGTTGAGTCCTCTCCTTCCCATCTCAGCACCACTTGCTTATTTAACACCACCTGTTCCTCAATTCTGGACACTTTCGCTCCCCTCAAACTTATAAACCCTAAGCCGAAAAGACGGCCTTGGCTTAATGACAATACTAGGGCCCTAAGGAGGGAGTGAAGAAAGTCAGAACGGAAGCTGAAGTGTGACAAGCTTCAAATTTCCTTTGAAATGCTAAAAACCAATCCTCTAAAATTTCAGGAATCAGTTAAGGCTGCAAGAAAAAAATACTTTCCTGACATTATCTCTGACCATTCGCACAATCCCAAGACCCTATTCACTACCATTAATTCTGTTCCCACCTTCCCACCCACCTTCCCTGCAAACCAAGATAGGTCCCCTGCTAGGTACGAGGAAAACATTTTTTACTGGTTGAGAATATCAGATCTAACATCCCCAGCCCCTCCCATAACCTTCCTGCCCCACTGGCCTGCTCATCTAGACTGGTCTGCTTTCAACCCATCAGGCTTTCCTTCCTTAGCAAGATTGTTTCTTCCATGAAACCTACTGCCTTCCCCCTTGACACTATCCCCTCCAGGCTCCTGAAGGATGTCTTTGACAGTCGGCCCCAGCATCCTCTTTATTGTCAATAGCTCACTGGCCACTGGTATTGTTCCAGCTTGCTTCAAGCAGGCAGTGGTCCAGCCTCTCCTGAGAAAAAACAACTGAGACCCCTCCATGCCCTGCAACTACAGACCTATCTCTAAACTTCCATTCCTCTCTTAAGGTTCTGGAGAAGGTTATTCTCCATCAACTACAGACCTACTTACATCAAAATAACATCCTGGAAAGGTTTCAGTTGGGGTTCAGGGCCTATCATAGCACAGAGTCTGCCTTGCTGAAAGTGTACAATGACCTGCTACTCTCTGTTGACATTGGAAACTGTGCTATCCTAGTTTTTCTTGACCTCAGCGCTGCGTTCGACACTGTGGATCACAACAATACCTCAAAAATAGAAGTTTCTCTGTCAGCATGGGAAATCACTCCTCTTCTTCAGCCACTCTTTCCTGTGGGGTCCCTCAAGGCTCCATCTTAGGTCCTATTCTCTTTTCGTTGTACATGCTTCCTCTTGGCCAAATGATTAAAAAACATAACATTTGTTTCACTCCTATGCTGACGACACACAGCTGTATCTCCCTATCAAGCCTAACCACAGGTCCAGTGTTGCCGGTCTAAACTGCATCGAGGACATAAAGAACTGGATGGCACAGAACTTCCTCCAGCTGAATGAGGGCAAATCAGAAGTTGTCCTCTTTGGCCCCCCTGACTCCATTAAAGGGATTTCTGAAAAATCTTTAAATTCGAGAAACAAATAAATGCAGTAGTAAAAGCCAGCTTTTTCCAACTCCGCATCATTGCCAAAATCAAGCCATTTCTCTCCCTCAAAGACCTGCAGATATTCACCCACGCTCTCATCCCCTCCCGTTTAGACTAACGTAACTCTCTGTACAGTGGTATCAGTCAGTCCTTTCTGTCCCGCTTCCAGCTAGTTCAGAACGTCTCTGCTAAGCTCCTCACAGGCAACCGGAGGAGAGACCATATCACACCTGTTTTGGCCCCTCTCCACTGGCTGCAAGTAAAGTTGAGAATTGACTTTAAGTTTCTCCTGTTTGTGTACAAGGCCCTTAATGGTCTAGCCCCATCCTACATCTCAGACCTTCTAACCCCCTATTCTACGCCCAGGTCCCTCAGGTCAGCTGACCAGGGGCTCCTGGCTGTCCCACACTCCAGACTTAAGCCCAGGGGTGATCGTGCCTTTGCTGTGTCTGCCCCCAAACTATGGAACAGCATTCCCCTCCCAATCAGATCAGCCCCTACCACTGACTCTTTAAAGTCTAGGCTCAAAACCTACTTTTATTCATTAGCGTTTGAGTCCCCCGATGTGGTTCTCCATGATACATGTGTGTGTTGTGTCTCTAAATGTGTGAGCTGTGTGCCTGACAATTATGTCACCCCTATGTATGCTGTTTTGTTTTGTTTTTTAGCATTTTATTCCTTTTGTACAGCCCTTTGGTCAATGTGAGTTGTTTTTAAATGTGCTTTATAAATAAAATTGAGTTGAGTTGAGTTGAGTATTTAGAATTACATCATGTGACAAATCTTAAGTGGTCTTATGGGTGTTACTATAGGTGTAAAGATTAACCAGTACATCAGAAAACCCACACAAAAGTCAACCACAGATCCAAACCAGGGTTTCCTCTATATACATTTAATATATTGTTGACTTTTAACAACAATAATTGTGGTGGCTCTTGAGGATATTTTCTGTTTATTGTCCCCCAAAAGTGAAATGAAATATCTGCTCTTGGTCCGGAAACTCTATTTGCAGCTTCATTATCAGTCACCACCAATATCAGGCACGTTCTTTAACATTCTTTCCATGGCTGGTAACAAAAAGAGCTTCACTGGAATCAAATTGACCTGATCAGAGTTTTCCTCCTCCTCATCTCCTGAAGGGAAAAACAATAATAATTCTTCCTTTTTAGATGTTTGAATGGCTTTCACATGTGTGTGTCTGCTTTCCACCTCAGGCCTGAGTAGTGTGTGATGGGTGTTTGCATACTTCCCATATTTATGTATTTTTATATTCAGAAAGAATTGAAGGATTGAATACAGAGAGTATCTGTCATTAGAATATCAGTTTGGACTACTATTCATTAGTAGATTCTGATTTGAATGATACATTTTGTGTATGTGCTAACCAGCTCTGGTAGTTATATAGAATATATTTCTGTATGTGCATATGTGTCCAGAATAACTCCAGAAACTCAGTTAGCCGTCTTGGTGTGATAACATCAGTTGGAGAGAAATACTGTATATTTTCCTCCCCAGTTCTCCACTGTCTCTATTGCCTCAATATCTGTCAGTTGAGATTTTAAAGGTCTGTTATATTTGAGACTGAATTTTGACTAACACTTTCCTCTCTCTTCTAATGTCTTTCATTAATATGCCTCCATACATACAGTACAGGCCAAAAGTTTGGACACACCTTCTCATTCAATGCGTTTTCTTTATTTTCATGACTATTTACATTATAGATTCTCACTGAAGGCATCAAAACTATGAATGAACACGTGGAGTTATGTACTTAAAAAAAGGTGAAATAACTGAAAACATGTTTTATATTCTAGTTTCTTCAAAATAGCCACCCTTTGCTCTGATTACTGCTTTGCACACTCTTGGCATTCTCTCCATGAGCTTCAAGAGGTAGTCACCTGAAATGGTTTCCACTTCACAGGTGTGCCTTATCAGGGTTAATTAGTGGAATTTCTTGCTTTATCAATGGGGTTGGGACCATCAGTTGTGTTGTGCAGAAGTCAGGTTAATACACAGCCGACAGCCCTATTGGACAACTGTTAAAATTCATATTATGGCAAGAACCAATCAGCTAACTAAAGAAAAACCAGTGGCCATCATTACTTTAAGAAATGAAGGTCAGTCAGTCCGGAAAATTGCAAAGACTTTAAATGTGTCCCCAAGTGGAGTCGCAAAAACCATCAAGCGCTACAACGAAACTGGCACACATGAGGACCAACCCAGGAAAGGAAGACCAAGAGTCACCTCTGCTTCTGAGGATAAGTTCATCCGAGTCACCAGCCTCAGAAATCGCAAGTTAACAGCAGCTCAGATCAGAGACCAGATGAATGCCACACAGAGTTCTAGCAGCAGACCCATCTCTAGAACAACTGTTAAGAGGAGACTGCGCCAATCAGGCCTTCATGGTCAAATAGCTGCTAGGAAACCACTGCTAAGGAGAGGCAACAAGCAGAAGAGATTTGTTTGGGCCAAGAAATACAAGGAATGGACATTAGACCAGTGGAAATCTGTGCTTTGGTCTGATGAGTCCAAATTTGAGATCTTTGGTTCCAACCGCCGTGTCTTTGTGAGACGCAGAAAAGGTGAACGGATGGATTCCACATGCCTGGTTCCCACTGTGAAGCATGGAGGAGGAGGTGTGATGGTGTGGGGGTGTTTTGCTGGTGACACTGTTGGGGATTTATTCAAAATTGAAGGCACACTGAACCAGCATGGCTACCACAGCATCCTGCAGCGACATGCCATCCCATCCGGTATGCATTTAGTTGGACGATCATTTATTTTTCAACAGGACAATGACCCCAAACACACCTCCAGGCTGCGTAAGGGCTATTTGACCAAGAAGGAGAGTGATGGAGTGCTGCGGCAGATGACCTGGCCTCCAGAGTCACCGGACCTGAACCCAATCGAGATGGTTTGGGGTGAGCTGGACCGCAGAGTGAAGGCAAAGGGGCCAACAAGTGCTAAACACCTCTGGGAACTCCTTCAAGACTGTTGGAAAACCATTTCAGGTGACTACCTCTTGAAGCTCATGGAGAGAATGCCAAGAGTGTGCAAAGCAGTAATCAGAGCAAAGGGTGGCTATTTTGAAGAAACTAGAATATAAAACATGTTTTCAGTTATTTCACCTTTTTTTGTTAAGTACATAACTCCACGTGTTCATTCATAGTTTTGATGCCTTCAGTGAGAATCTATAATGTAAATAGTCATGAAAATAAAGAAAACGCATTGAATGAGAAGGTGTGTCCAAACTTTTGGCCTGTACTGTACGTCCAATCCTTGCGAACACAATATCTCAAGAACACTTCAAAGGAATTTCTTCAAAGGTCAAGGTTACTGTGACCTTGTCTGTCGCGTTGTCTTGAATGTGTTATCTCAGAACGCCTTGAAGGAATTTCTTCAAATTTGGCACAAATGTCTGCTTGGACACAATGATGAACTGATTAGATTTTGGTGGTCAAAGATCAAGGTCACTGTGATCAAATCTGTCTCATTTTTGTGAATGTGATATTTTAAGAACACTGTGATGGAATTTCTTTAAACTTGGCACAAACCTTAGCCTCAACGGTGAACTGAGTGGATTTCGGTGGTCAAGTATCAAAGTCAGTGTGACCTTGCATCTGTCTCATTCTCGTGAACATGGTATTTCAAGAACACCTTAAGGGAATTTCTTCAAATTTGACACAAACGTCCACTTAGTTTGAAGAATAAAGTGATTAGAAGTTTGTTGATGAAGGTCAAAGTTCAAGGTGCGTGACCTCACAAAATATGTTTTTGGCCATAACTCAAGAATTCATATGCTAATTATGACAAAACTTCACAAGATGTCTACTAGGATAAAAAAAAAAAGAAATAATGACATTTATATCCAAAAGGCCAAAGGTCAGCTTCACTGTGACATCATAATATTTGGTGTGAAACACTTTTCTAGCCATTATTCAATATTATATCTCAGGAACAGAAGGGGAAATATTTGGTCAGATACTGAATTGGTGACACTAATCCTGGGTGTCCACCTTGAAACTGTGCTGAATGTATGGATCTTCTGTGCTGTCATGGGGAAGAAGTGGATGAAGCATCCATGTTTTCGCAGACATGGATGTAAATTATAAGAAAAACTTGACTGGTGCACGGAGGCATATAACCACAGGGCAGTAATTCTAATTTAAGTTTATTCTCTCCCATACACACATTTGAATACACCATAGGCCCCAGTATCTCTACAAGTGAACCAAGATGAAGCTATTCCCTCATTTAAACAAACACACATAGGGACTCAGACATATCGTCTTAAGACCTGGCTTACTTAAATCTAGCTCTCCTTTCAGCTGAATGTGAACAGTCATTTCTCCTTCTTTTTTTCTCTCTTTAGATTAAAACAAAGTCATCTGAAACCAGCCCACTCAGAGCAGTGGGGTTGCTGGGATTTCATACTGAACCTAATTCACCAACATAGAGCTTTAGAACGCACAAGGGTCTGATTCTCTCTCTCTCTCTCTCTCTCTCTCTCTCCCTCTCTCAGGAAAGGGGAAGAAAAACTCAAAGTCAGAGCAAAAGATTGGGACAGTTGGTAAGGGAGCAGGGAAGAAGATCACCAAAATCATCGGGCTGGGTAAGAAGAAGCCATCTACAGATGAGCAGACCTCATCAGCTGAAGAAGATGTACCCACATGTGGTAAGACTAACCTAAAAGTTAAGGCCCTGTTTGCAAAGCAACACCACGGCATGAAGGTGGCGTCATGCCGTGGTGTCGCCTCCTCTACAACGCGGTGATTACAAACCAAAACAAAGAAGACACAATGGCGAAAGCACGTACAGATAACTTTGTCTGGACGGACAATGAGGTGGAGTTGCTACAGTACATCTACACTTTGCTGGAGAAGCGTTGATAAATTCAACAGGGTGAGCAGCACAAACAGAGCTCGGCATTGTTGTTGTTGGTCGACTTTCTCGCACATGCCTAGTGACTGAAACCGTAATGCGCATGTGCGAAAAGTTTCTGTTTTCAGAGGAATTGCATATTGCAAGTTTAGATGACAATGGAGACGGTGCTGTTTCCAAAAAATTGCACTCTGGAACCCGTTTTCAAAAGTTGCGTTTTCAGGCACCCAAAACGCCGCTGTCATGTAAACGATCAGCCAATATTTATAATATATAATATAATATATTTATTTTCCTGTTGATTTGTCACAATAAATGTGTAATGTTATGTAAAAGCTTTTATAGTGAAACAGCAAAATAAAGAAATGTTGAGTTTTCATTAGCAGTAACTTAACATGACTCCAGGGGTCCGTTTCACAAAGCAGGTTCAACAAACTTATCTTAGTCTTATCCTGAACTCTGAGTTGATCTACTCTGAGATAGGAAACTCTGAGTTTCCGGTTCCAGAACAGCTGATTTGAATCAGTTTAATCAACTCAGAGTAGTTTCACCTGTAGTTAAGCATGTGCGCCACAACTATAAAAAGCCAGCATCAATGGAGCCCCGATTCGACGAGTCACCATGGCAGCGAGGAAGAGGAGGGCTGCATTTTTCACCCCATTCGAATTAGAAATCTGAATGCGCTCATACGGCGAGTTTGCACAGGTTTTCAAAAAGAAGTGCAACACCGCAAAAGAGAGGGAGACAGCGTGGGACAACGTTGCTGCTCTGGTCAGTGCAAAGTTTAAATGTAGTCCCTTGCAATCACAATAATATTACAGGAGAAAACTGCTTGAATGGTAGCCTATTAATTTATTTCATTTAGGTGCAATCCCACGGGGGAGAAGCGCACTTGGCAGCAGTTTAGGATGAAATATAAAAACATTGTTCAAACAGGTAAGACCTCGGCATAATCTCATGGGGGTACCTCATTTTGATCATGTTTTACATTGTAAAGTAAATATTAAGTGGCTGTTTGACTGTGCAGTTGTTTTATCCCCAACATAATGCTGTTTTCACACACATAAATGTCTTCTCATCTATATCATGTTCTGTTAAATAATTAAGAGGCCGTTTACACGTTGCCGGCTATTTTCATAAACTGACATTTCACCGTCTCCATTTTCAAAAAGATCTTCGTTTACACTTACTATGTATATATACACAAGAGCATGCCAAACCTGTAGGTGGCAGTGTAACAAGAGGCTCAAGCCTTCCATGTATCCATTGTCACCATAGCAACATAGGTCGCACTTTTGACACAGGCGCAAGTTCCAGCGCATACTGTGACGTCGACTGCCTATAACTCCGTTTATCTCCGTTTATCTCAGTTTACATGCAAACGCGCAACCGGAGTTTTCCAAAATCTCCACTCTGGCCAGAGTTTTTAGAAAGACTCGTTTTCAGAGGAGAAATCTCCGTTTGCGTGTAAACGAAGGGCACAAATGAAGGAAGATGTCTCCGTTTATCAAAATCACCGTGTACATGTAAACGGCCTCTTAGCCTATTTAAACTAACACAGACTTCTAGTCAGCCAACAGAAAGAAGGGAGATGCCTGTAAAACGAGCACACTTTTCTGACTGCCCTGCATACAGTTGCCTTACTCAAGTGCTCAGCGTCTCCGACATTGTACAAAAAACTTCCATTTGCAAAGAAATGCAGCGCAACACACAATATCTGCTGGGATGTGAGAGCATGACTACGATTGGTAATGCTGCAAATGTAAGGATGGATTAGGTTGTGTATGTAGATGATGGACTGTGAGGTGAAACGGTACAGCTCAAAAAGATAATTGTGTGGAAATGCTAAAACATCTATGTGCGGTCTGATAACCATCTCCCGACAAATATTTAATCCTCTGCGCAGTAATGCTGCACCTTCATCCACGGGATCGTTATCAAAAGGTCATGCCATGTTAGTGAAAAAAGTCACCACCTACTGTGTCTAATGGACTTCTACTATACTGACTCTGATTTTTTAAAATGACAGACGGCGGAACTAGGCTACGCCAGAACTCGCCTGCTGACTGAATGAATGAGGAAAGCAAATGAGTGTGTGGCTCTGAAAGAGGGCGGAGACAGAGAGAAACCCAAGGTTCATTGAGAAAAACCTGGTCCCGACCAGGTTAAATTCATAGAGTCCGTTACTACGGTAACTGACCGAGAGCTTAAGTTACCTCTCTCTCTCTGAAACAGGCTAGAGTTACCCCTCTTTCTCTGGTTTGAGTTACCTCCCTTTCTGAAACAGAAAACTCAGAGTTTCCCTCATTTCAGGGTTAACAGACTCTGAGTTTTCACTAAACCTGCTTTGTGAAATGGACCCCTGTACAACTAAAAGTGAACAAGCAACAGTACAGTAAAGCAGATATTTATTGTACAAACAGGGATGCAGGAGAGAAACTAAACTCCAAACCACAGAGATTCAGTTAGAAGCTACAAAAGGACTGAAAGATGAACGCACAAAGACTTTAGATAATGCCTCTCTCTCTGTTCTCCTGCATTCAGAGTTGAGTTAAGTCTCTCAACACAAATTTGTTTCAGGGGGAGGAGGGGGTCGTCAGGGGTTGGCTGCGGTCAGCAAGACGTCACCGCTACCCACGTAGAGATGGTCAGGCACAATGTTGGCTCTGACAGGAGATGATCCATCTCCTGCATAGCTCAGTATGTTTAAGCTGACCAAGGACGCACATACACTGCTCAAAAAAATTAAGGTAACACTGAATCGTCACAGTGTAATACAAAGTCAAAAGTTAAACTTTACTAGATGTATCAACTGTATGTATTGTTGTTTTGTTTTAAGAATGTGATTATCTGTTTTTATTTGTGTTTTACCTAGGGAACAGCTAGGGACAACAGATGGAAATTAGCCAATGGCTACAATCTGGCATGTTTACGTCATTGTATTGCTCATATGGTGATGTTCATTAACTTGCACTGTCCCTTTCAAATAAGAATAAATAAATAAATAAATAAAATAAATAAATAAACCTCAGGGATATCAATCTGTCCATTTCCATAAGCACAAATTAAAGTGACAACAGGCGCAATGGAGAGGTCAAAGCAAAACAACCCCCAAAAAGGAAATGGATTTACATGTGGTGGCCACAGTCAGTTGCTCTCTCTTTATCCTTCCTGACTAATGCTTCTCTAGTTTTGTGTTCTGCTAGTGTCCTTGCCACTACTGGTAGCATGAGACAGCACCTACACCCAATCAGGTTGCACAGGAATTCCAGCTCCTCCAGGATGGCTTATCCATACGTGCAGTCAGAAGGTTTGCTGTGTCTCCCAGCACAGTCTCAAGAGCATGGAGGAGATACCAGGAGACTGGCTGTTACACGAGGAGAGTTGGACAGGGCCATAGAAGGGCATCAACCCATCAGCAGGACTGGTTTCTGCTCCTTTGTGTGAGGAGGAACACTGCCAGAGCCCTACAAAATGACCTCCAGAAGGCTACTAGTGTGCATGTTTCTGACC
This sequence comes from Epinephelus fuscoguttatus, assembly GCF_011397635.1. NCBI lineage: Eukaryota > Metazoa > Chordata > Actinopteri > Perciformes > Serranidae > Epinephelus > Epinephelus fuscoguttatus. The sequence continues at coordinate 35,355,034 of NC_064774.1, forward strand.
AAACTGTCATTGGCATCAGTGCCTTCGTCCTGGATGACGAAGGCATTGATGCCAATGACTGGCCCTCTCATTCCCCTGACCTAAATTCAACTGAGCACCTATGGCTATCTGACACCTTCAAGTACCACCACAGACTGTCTATGAGTTCACTGATGCACCGATCCAGGTCTGGGTGGAGATCCCCCAGGACAACATCTGCCGACTCATCAGGAGCATGCCCAGATGTTATTGGGAGTGCATACAGGCTCACGAGGACCATACATACTAGGGCTGCACGATATATCGTTTGAACATCGCCATCGTGATGTGCGCATGTGCGATGTTTTCTCTTTTTTTAGAACATGTAAACTTTTGTTTTGCTTCAGAAAAGCAGCTCTGAAGAAAGCTCCTTGCTCCGCTCTCCTCTCTCTCTCTCTGTCTCTCCCTCTCTGAGCACTCAGCAGCCCCTCCCCCTCTCATGCACACGCTGCAGTCACACACTGAAAATGAGCGACATGCAAGAGGGAGAAACAGTAAAGGATGATTTAGTCCCCAAAAGAAGGTCAACGATGATACAGACCAAAGGAATGTACTGTGCCGACAGTGCCTCGCTGTTATTGGCTCAACATGAGGCAACACGACTAATCTGTTTGACCATTTGAATCATCATCACAGAGCTCTCTATGATGAATGCAAAGCAAGATCCCAAAGTCAAACTATGAAACAAAAAACAATTACAGATGCCTTTGCCAGTGTAACACCTTACGATAAAAAGTCCAAATGGCATAGAGAAATCACAGGTATATGAATATATATTGCAAAAAAACCCCAAAAAAACGCAATGTCAGTTTTTTTTCCAATATCGTGCAACCCTAATACACACTACTGAGCCACATTATGAGTTGTCGTGATAAAATTCACACAAGATGGATCAGCCTGTGATTTCAGTTTTTTACTTTGATTTTAGGTTTGATTTTGAATCCAGCCCTCAGTGGGTTGATGATTTTGGTTTCCACTGACCGATGTAAGTTTGTTCTCAGGGGATTGTACAATGGACATCAGTAAAGATTTTCAACTTGAGTAATTTGTTCATCAAGATCTGATGTGTGATTTTAAGTGTTAATTTTTTTGAGCAGTGTATCTACGTGGCATGGTTTGACCGTGGCCAAAAAGACTAATAGAAAAGGGCCAGGTGTGTGTGAGATAAAGGCAGCCTGGCTTCCCAAACAGAATGGCAGAATAGTATAAACCTACAAAAATGGTCGACTGGATGAGGATCCGTTGTGGCCTGGCTTCGAGGAGTCAGTTTTGACGTAGTCTTTGCCGTGTTGTAATCTGATTTTGCAAATCAGAGGTTACCAGTCCTTACATTGGAATGACTATAATGAATAACAATTTCCCCTTAGGGATCAATTCAAGCATTTCTGATTCTGATTCTGAGGATAAGTCATAAGACATATGACACTGTTTGTATTTTTGTTTCATGGAGACTTTTACGAGACAGCAATATCCATTGCAGGCTGTGAAATGAACACATGCTTTTGTCTTTTGTATCACTATGTACATGCATAACTTTCCTGAACTTGAAACTTTTGTGCATGGGTGCAGTTTGAATGGGAAAGGTAGACCAGTAAAAAAAATACACTGGACAGCTACAGCCAAAAAAATGGCAGCAATAAATAGTATTATAAAATCGGTCTGATATTGTTATAATTTGTGAAAAACTCAGTATAGTTCCTCATTACTTTATTTTTCTGTGTTTGCTTTGCTTGACAGGCTACCTGAACGTGTTGTCCAATAACCGTTGGAGGGAGCGTTGGTGCCGCCTGAAGGACAACCAGCTGCTACTCCACAAGGATCGTGATGACTTGAAATGCCACATCGCCTCACTGCCCCTTCGAGGCTGCGAGGTCAGCCCTGGCCTTGATCACAAACACCCGTTTGCCTTCCGCCTGCTTCGGAACGGCCAGGAGGTTGCTGTACTGGAGGTCAGTTGTGTTTGAAGAATCATGTTGACCTCCATTTTGTTTTTATGCCTCCAAGCCGGCAACAGCCTTGGACGGAGACTGTGGGCTCTAGTTTCCCAGCGCGGCGCAGGGTGGCGAACCCCGTGCAGAGCTAGTTTTGAGCAGCGCAACCCGAGGTGCACTCAGTTTGGTAGTTTGGCAGACTGAGGTGCGCTGAGATGGGTGTGGCGGCGCAGCAGGGGGAGATGTCGACAGATCCAGCTTGGCGCAGTGACAGTTTCATGCCAAAAGGCTTCGCCGAAGTTGCGCTAAAAGCTCGCCAGCTGAAACCAGGTCTACTATCAGCGCAGGCGGAGCGCAGCCGGTGTAAGCCGAAGTTTGGCTGACCGGTGGACAGTGCGCACACGTCACCAAAACCTCACAGGCAGGTTTCCAGAATATCAGGCACATTAATAATGCAATAAATACCCACAAAAACCACTATTCAATGCAACTATCTGCAATCAGCACATAAATGTATCTTTATATCGACTGTCCCGTCACATCTGATGTCAGATCAAAGGGGATTGGCACCGTTTGGCACGTTTGGCACGTGTAATGGAAACCCAACCTGATTTGATTAACACACGCTGCAAACTAATGAGTTCACATCCCTCTCAGCCAACTACAAACAGCCACAGCATCAGATAGGGAGTATATATTCAGCATCTGCCATCTTAGAAAAGTCAAAAGAAAAGGAACAGAGTGAGACTGCGAGAGAGAAAGAGAGTGCGCGCACGAGAGAAACGCAACATTGATTTACAATTGTGGTAACCTCCTCCCAGGCTACCTTTGCATCATCAGCCCATGGAGGTCTGCTCACAGTTCCGTATATTCGGACACTGCGAGCTTGAACCTCCCGGACCAAAACATCAGTTTCCTCCTGGGAGATGTTTGGCCGTCTGACGCTGCTGCTCTCTTCTGCCATGGCGAATTGAGTAAACTCTCATTACACCTTTGCGCAACGCATTTAAGGGTGAGGAGAGGGGCTCATTTGATTGGTGTGATGTGTGTAAAACCCACTCCACGCCTTCTCTTATCCCTCTTTCCGACTTGCGCAGGTAGGAGGGACGGAGGTGGGAAAGAGGAGTAGCTGCATCAGCGTGCACGGTGTGCCAAACTTGCAAAATCCGCCTGGCCACACCCAGTTGGCGAAACGCAGGTGCGCTGTGCCCCTGCCTCGCCCGATCCGCGAAACTAGAGCCCATTACGATTTTGGGTCTGTCCATCCATGCGTCTGCCCCATTCTCGTAAACACAATATCCCAAGAATACATTGAGGGAATTTCTTCAAATTTGGCACAAATGTCCACTTAGACTAATCAATGAAACACATTAGATTTTGGTGGTCATAGGTCAAACATCAAGGTCACTGTGACCTTATCCTCGTCGATGGGATATCTCAAGAACGCTGCAAATTTGGCACAAATATCCACTTGGACTCAAGAATGAACTGATAATGTTCTGATGGTCAAAGGTCAATCAATCAATCAATCAATCAATTTTATTTATAAAGCCCAATATCACAAATCACAATTTGCCTCACAGGGCTTTACAGCATACGACATCCCTCTGTCCTTAAGACCCTCACAGCAAAAAAAACTCCCCAAAAAAACCACTTTAACGGGGAAAAAAAAACGGTAGAAACCTCAGGAAGAGCAACTGAGGAGGGATCCCTCTTCCAGGACGGACGGACGTGCAATAGATGTCGTACAGAACAGATCAACATGATAAATTAACAGTAATCCATATGACACAGAGAGAGTGAGAGAGAGAGAGAGAGAGAGAGAGAGAGAGAGAGAGAGATATGCAGGTAATGACAGTGTCTTACAACAACATTAATGAAAGTAATAATATTATAGTTATAGTTCTGGTTACTGCGGTACAATATGTTGAAAGTATGTATTAATACCTGGCAGTATACATGTGTGACAATAATCATATGTGTATAATAACAGAAGAAGTATGACTAATGACTAATGATGGCAGCAGCAGCAGGAGGCATCTGGCGGGACCACGGCAGCAGCACAACCACACACGTCACGCTGTCCAGGCACCGCTGTGATGAGTTAATCTGAGAGACAGTGGAGCACAAAGGCTCCGGAGAAGAAGCCGAGTTAGTGACATCCAGAATGGCCGGGTTAGCTAGATGCAGTAATAGGATACGAGAGAGAGAGAGAGAAGGAGAGAAGGGGCCCGGTGTATTATAGAGGGTCTCCGGCAGACTAGGCCTAAGTCAGTTTAACTAAGGGCTGGTACAGGACAAGCCTGAGCCAGCCCTAACTATAAGCTTTATCAAAGAGGAAAGTCTTAAGTCTAGTCTTAAATGTGGAGACGGTGTCTGCCTCCCAGACCGTAACAGGAAGATGATTCCACAGGAGAGGAGCCTGATAGCTAAAGGCTCTGGCTCCTGATCTACTTTTGGAGACTTTAGGGACCACGAGTAACCCTGCGTTCTCAGAGCGCAGTGTTCTGGTGGGATAATATGGCACTATGAGCTCTCTAAGATATGACGGAGCTTGACCATTTAGAGCTTTATAAGTTAACAGTAGGATTTTAAATTCAATTCTGAATTTTACAGGGAGCCAGTGCAGAGAAGCTAAAACAGGAGAGATATGATCGCGTTTCTTAGTTCCTGTTAGTACACGTGCTGCTGCATTCTGAATTAGCTGGAGAGTTTTTAAGGAGCTACCTGATAATAGAGAGTTACAATAATCCAGCCTTGAGGTAACAAAAGCGTGGACCAATTTTTCTGAATCTTTTCGGGTCAGGATAGGCCTAATTTTCGCAATATTACGCAGATGAAAAAATGCAGTCCGTGAGGTTTGCTTTAAATGAGAATTAAAAGACAAATCTTGATCAAATGTTACTCCGAGGTTTCTTACGGTAGTGGCAGGGGCCAGAGCAATGCCATCTAGAGAAACTATGTCATCAGATAAAGGGTCTCTGAGTTGTTTGGGGCCAAGAACAATAACTTCAGTTTTGTCTGAATTTAACATCAGGAAATTGGTGCTCATCCAAGTTTTTATGTCTTTAAGGCAATTATGGAGTTTAGTTAATTGATTGCTTTCTTCTGGCTTCATTGATAAATACAACTGAGTATCATCCGCATAACAATGGAAATTTATAGAGTGATTTCTAATGATGTTACCTAAAGGAAGCATATATAGAGTAAACAGGATTGGTTCGAGCACAGAACCTTGCGGAACTCCAAAACAAACTTTAGTACGTAAGGATGGTTCATTGCGAACGTCAACAAATTGAAAACGATCAGATAAATAAGATTTAAACCAGCTTAGTGCTGAACCTTTTAAGCCAATTAAGTGATCCAGTCTCTGCAGTAGAATTTGATGGTCAATTGTGTCAAACGCCGCACTAAGATCTAATAAAACAAGTACAGAGACAAGTCCTTTGTCTGAAGCAATCAGAAGGTCATTTGTAATTTTAACTAGAGCTGTCTCAGTGCTATGATGCACTCTAAATCCTGACTGAAATTCCTCAAATAAATTATTATCCTGGAGAAAATCACACAGCTGGTCTGCGACTACTTTCTCAAGGATCTTTGACATAAAGGGAAGATTAGATATTGGTCTATAATTGGCTAACACCTCTGGATCCAGGGTGGGCTTTTTTAGTAGAGGTTTAATTTCAGCTGTCTTAAAAGACTGTGGTACATAGCCTGTTAATAAGGATATATTGAACATATCTAATATATGAGTGTTAACTAAAGGAAAGACCTCCTTAAGTAGCCTAGTTGGGATGGGGTCTAAGAGACACGTTGATGATTTGGATGAAGAAATCACTGCAGTCAATTCTTGAAGAGAAATTGGGGAGAAGCAATCTAAATATATATTAGATTTTACAGCTGTGTTTGAGGTTAGATAGGTACTATCTGAGGGCAGGAGGTCATGAATTTTGCCTCTAATAGTTAGAATTTTGTCATTAAAAAAGCTCATAAAATCATTACTGCTAAGGGCTAAGGGAATACAAGGCTCAATAGAGCTTTGACTCTCAGTCAGCCTGGCTACAGTGCTGAAAAGAAACCTGGGGTTGTTCTTATTGTCTTCTATTAATGCTGAGTAATAGTTTGCTCTGGCATTGGAGGCCCTCTTATAAGTTTTGAGACTGTCTGTCCAGATTAAACGAGATTCTTCCAGTTTGGTTAATCGCCAATTCCTTTCAAATTTTCGATATTTGTTTTAACTTAGGGTTTGACAGTTATACCAAGGAGCGAACTTTCTTTGCTTTTTAACTTCTTTTAAGAGGAGCTACAGAGTCGAGCGTTGTTCGTAGCGAGCCTACGGTGCTATCAACAAAATGATCAATTCGGGAGAGGTTAAAGTCGCACGGGAAACCTCTGTTACTGAAGGTATTGGTATTGAATTTAACGACGAAGTAATCTTTTCCTTAAGTTTTGCGACAGCACTATCTGATGAACATCTAGTATAGTAACTGTTGCTGAGTGGCGTGTAATCGAGTAAAAAGAAATCAAAAGTAATCAGATAATGATCCGATCCGGGATTCTGTGGAAAGACTTTTAGGTTATCAATTTCAATTCCATACGTCAGAACTAGATCGAGGGTATGGTTAAAACAATGAGTAGGTTCATGTACACCCTGACTGAAGCCAATGGAGTCTAATAATGAGATAAACGCGGTAGCCAGGGAGTCATTATCAACTCCGACATGAATGTTAAAATCGCCTACAATAATAACTTTATCTGATTTAAGAACTAAACTGGATAAAAACTCTGAGAATTCAGATAAAAATTCAGAATACGGGCCAGGAGCACGGTACACTATAACAAATAAAAGTGGCTGCGAGGTTTTCCAGGTCGGATGTAAAAGACTAAGAACGAGGCTTTCAAATGAATTATAATCTAGTTTAGGTTTAGGACTGATTAACAGACTAGAGTTAAAAATGGCTGCAACTCCCCCTCCTCGGCCGCTGCCTCGAGGAATGTGGGTATTATTATGACTGGGAGGAGTGGACTCATTTAGACTGACATATTCATCTTGACACAGCCATGTTTCAGTGAGACTGAGTAAATCAATATGATTATCTGATATTAATTCGTTTACTAACACTGCTTTAGACGATAGAGACCTGATATTTAACAGTCCGCATTTAATTCTCCTGTTTTGTCTTTCTGTCACAGAAGAGGTTTTAATTTTTTGATGAGGTTGTTATGCACAACTCCTCTTTGTTTAATTTTAGATTTAGATAATTTAGGCGGTCCGGGGACAGACACCGTTTGTATAAAACTATTAAAACTATGGCTGGGTAACTGAACTAGAAGCTCAGAGAAGCGTGTAGGACTGCGTCTCCGAGTCCTGGTCTCAACTCTGGGTTGTCAGGGATTTAAATTACTAATAAAGTTTGCCAGGTTCCTAGAAATGAGAGCAGCTCCATCCAAAGTGGGATGAATGCCGTCTCTCCTAATAAGACCAGGTTTTCCCCAGAAAGTTTGCCAATTATTAACAAAACCCACATCGTTTGCTGGACACCACCTGGACAGCCAGCGGTTAAATGATGACATGCGGCTAAACATGTTATCACTGGTCAGATTTGGGAGGGGTTCAGAGAAAACTACGGAGTCCTACATCGTTTTTGCATATTCACACACCGAAGCAATATTAATTTTAGTGACCTCCGATTGGCGTAACCGGGTGTCATTGCTGCCAACATGAATAACAATCTTACTGAATCTACGTTTAGCTTTAGCCAGCAGCTTTAAATTTGATTCAATGTCGCCCGCTCTGGCCCCAGGGATACATTTGACTATGGCCGCTGGTGTTGCTAACTTCACGTTTCTCAGAATAGAGCTGCCAATAACCAGAGTTTTATCCTCAGCGGTGTGTCGCTGAGTGGGGAAAAGCGGTTGGAAACGTGAACAGGCTGGTGGTGAGCCGTGGGCTTCGGCTTGGAGCTGTGCTTCTGGCGAACCGTAACCCAACCTCCCGGCTGAACGGGAGTTACCGGAGTACAGTTAGCAGAGGCTAAGGCTATGCTATGTGGCTCCGCACCGGCTACAAGGGACTGGCTAACTACCGCAGCTGCTGAATGGTTTTCCATGGTGCGGAGCCGCGCTTCCAATTCACTAAGCCTCGCCTCCAACGCAGCAAATAAGCTACACTTGTTACAATTACCACTGTCGCTAAAGGAGGCAGAGGCATAACTGAACATTTGACACACCGAGCAGGAAAGAGCAGGAGAAGGAGAAGTCATGGCTAAGCTAATGTAGCTAACAAGGCTAAGAGCATGCAAACAACAGCTAAGAGATTAGCGAGAAAGTCGTAGAAAGGAGGAGAGCTATAGGTGCTTAGACAGAACCAGTGTGGGTTATGACTTGAAGTAGACGTTAAAGCAACTGAGGTGAGAAAGCAGGCAAGTGGAATTCACCAGAGCAGTACAGAGACGCTGTCACAGAAACACCGGAAATGACACAACTCGCTTACCACAATACGTCAGCACGTCAGCCAAGGTCAAGGTCATTTTTACCTTGTGTCTGTCTCATTCTCGTGAACGCAATATACCAAGAACACATTAAGGGAATTTCTTCAAATTTGGCACAAATGTCTGCTTGATTAGATTTAGATGGTCAAAGGTCAAGATCATTGTGACCTTACAAAACATGTTTTTGGCAATAACTCAGGCATTCATATGCTATAATGACAACATTTCATACAAATGTCTAATAGAATAAAATGAAGTGATGACATTTTAGATCCAAAAGGTCAAAGGTCAACCTCACTGTGATATCATAATGTTCTGCAAAAACACTTTTCTGGCCATTATTCAGCATCATAACTCAAGAAGAGAAGGGTCAAATACTGATTTGGTGACATTAATTGTAGCTGCCCACCTTAAAATTGTGCTGATTGTAAAGATTGTTGTGGAAATTCTCTGCTGCTGGTGAATAATGAAATAGAGACTTCTGCCGGCCGACAAGGTTTTTATTTTCTTTGCAAAGAAAAGGTCAATCAGCACACAAGCAGTCAGAATGAAGAAAGACCCTGAGCATGGGGAAAGCTTAAAGATTTATACCTTAGGACTATCTCTTACGGTGTGTTTCACACCCTTCTGTCTGCGGTAGGGAGCGGCGCCCCTACCCATTGTTTTAACACTCTTTCGTCTGCTGTAAGTATTGGCTCCGACCCCCTAGGGTGTGTTTCACACCTGGCGTATCCTGCAGGATTTTGTATCTAGGTGGGAGGTTAAGAGGTCTAGACATCTGTGTATTTGAAAACACAAAGAATATACAAAGAAAATGAAATTACAATTACAATTCCCCCCTTTTGATTATTGATTAATCACTAAAACAAAAAAAGAAAAGAAAAACAAAAAATATGTATGTAAAAACAGAAGGAAAGGGAGAGAGAGAGAGAGGGAGAGAAAAGACAGAAAAAAGCAAAACAAAAAACAAAAAAAAAAGAAAACATTATTTATAGAATGTCATCATCAGAGTCAGAGTCTGAGCTGGGGTAATTAATGGGGATCAGGAATGTGAAATGAGGCTGAATTTTTGATCGGCATTGTTAACGTTCATAATATGTGTAAATTTGACCTGATTGTCAAATTCCGGGGTGAACAGTACAGCTGAATGTTGCACTTTGTCCTTCTGTCAGAGTGACAGTCTTGGCAGGTTTGTAGGTGTAGGTCTCTAAGTATATGCATGATAGGGTCAGGATCAGGTGGTGCATGGTGTAGTCTGGTGGGAAAAGGTTTTGCGTTGTTAGTCCTGCACGTCTAGTTGGTGTCTGTTGAATTCACGGAGTTATTTTTTAGTTTTTTAGCTCTGATGAGCTCGTTCGTCCTCGCGTTGTTCGTCCTCATGTCGTCCGTCCTCGCGTCGTCCGTCCTCGCGTTGTCCATCCTCGCATCGACAGCTGAGTTCTTCCGTTAGCTCAGGGACCTTCCTGCAGTGGCTGGCGTGAACCCATGTTGCTCTTTCAGTGATCTTCACAGCAGTATGCATTGTCAGGAACACCTGGAATGGACCTCGCCAGCGTTTGGAATGCCAGTGTTTCCTTCTTAGGTCCTTTAACACCACCCAGTCGCCAGGTTGGAAATCATGGAGTGATGTGGAAGCTGGTGGTGGAAGGGCTGATTTCACCTGCTGAGAGATTTGAGAGAGAGTGGAAGATATGTTTTTGCAATATTGTAACATGTCATCCTCACATAGGCCAGTGGAGGGGAGCGGCCTGGTTACAGGCTCCACTCCTAGGGATGGAGGTCTGCCAAAAAGAATTTCAGAGGGACATATTCACTCTGGACCTTTTTTCTTATTCTCATATTCATTAGAACAATAGGCAGAGCTTTTGTCCATGGCAGTCAAAAGCTTGGCCAGTTTTGATTTTAGAGTGCCATTTTCTCATTCGACAGCACCTCCACTGGCAGGGTGGTATGTTGTCTGAGGTCAAATGGCAAGAAAATCACTGATTTGGGTTATTGCAGAATTGACAAAGTGTGAGCCATTATCGCTGCTCAATTTGGTTGGTATTCAAATGTTGGAATGGTCTGTCTGGTGGTGGGTGAGCGGCGTGTGTGATTGTTTTGGTTTTACCTGCGTTATCTGTTGCACAAACCATACATGATTGACAAAACTTCTGCGCATGAACTGAAAACCCTTTGGTGAACCAGTGTTGAGTTATGGCATCCAACATCCCCCCTTTCAAAGAAAATAAAAATCTTGTTGGCCGGCAGAAGTCTCAATTTCATTATTCACTAGCAGCAGAGAATTTCCACAACAAGATCTTTTGTGCTGCCAGGTTGAAGATGTGTGTAAAGCCTTAGAATTTGTAGCTTCTTTGCAGCAACATCTATATTTGACGCATTGTCACTTTCCATGGTTACGCATGAGTCGGGATAGAGGTGGATGCAAACTGTAACTGCAACTTGACTGGTTCACAAAGGCATTCAACTGCAAGGTGGTAATTCTAGTTATGATTCTATATCCTCACATCGCTTGCATGCTATCCTCTGCTGGACATACGGTTCTGTTCCCGTTTCCTGCAAAACCATATCATTACTAAGTCTTTGATGGATGTAGTATGCGACAGGTGGCCAGTTCCTACAACAAACAGAAAGAGTTCTAAATTTGAAGAAATTGTATAAATGTATAATTTAAAGTCACTGATGTAAAAGAACTCTTATCCAACATTTATTTTAGGTTTTGATTGAACTAAAAGGTGCAAGAAGCAGCTTTGGATTTCACTCAACTTTCCTTTTTGTTCATTTTCTGTCACTTTGTAATTTTTCTCAAGGCCTCTTCCTCTGAGGGGATGGGTCGCTGGTTGGGGATTTTATTGGCCGAGACTGGCTCCACCACCGACCCAGCCACCCTGCACTACGACTATATTGATGTTGAGACCACAGCCAATGTCATCCAGCTGGCCAAGCAGTCCTTTTGGTGAGAGGGACACACATTTTCTCTAGTAATGAAAATACAAACATGTTTTTATTTTGTGTTTAGCATGAAAATGGCTCTTACATTAAACCTTGATTTTTTAGATGGTGTCCTTTAGGGGTCGACAGATAATCGGCCTGGCCGATTATCGGGGCCACATGAAACACACAAAAGGATAACATTAAGTCAGGTTTTAAATCACAAACATATCCAATACAATATTCGGCGTAGTTTACAACCATCAGTAACTCAAAATATAGCTGGCAATAGTGCCATAAATGTGGAAAAATAATTAGCGCATGGTCCGCTAGCATAATGCTAACATATAATGGAAATCTTCATAGACGTGCTAACAGAAATTTGCATCGGTGCCACAACGGCATTACAGTGACAAACAATAAAGTGCAAGTGAGCAACTCTACATAACATAAGCAAATAAACTCAGAGCAATACATTTGTACTTACAGACATGTTTCCTGTGCTCTATCAAACTTTAACCATGTCGTTGTGTACTACTGCAAGTCTGCATATTCTTCTTATAAAACTACACAACACTGAAAAGGTGTATCGAATTAAACTTAACTCGTGCGCCACCTAGTGGTGTGGTGGAGCCGCTACATCAAGAGAGGCGGCACATTAATTATTCATATACATATATATATATATATATATATATATTTGAACGTTTAAAAATACTATGGGCAGCTCCCTGCACTTTTAATTTTAATTTTCATCTGTTATCTTTCATCTGTACTTATTACAGTACTTTAAAACTCAGGGAGTACTTTTATATTTTTCCATTCGTTTGTTTACTTGTCAAAGTTTTTTTCAAAGTGCTGCTGGCAGCTCCCTGCACTGTTTCATTGGAAAAGTTCTCAGAATAAATATATGCTTAATTGCATTTGAATGTAGTGCTTTGTCAGTGTTTATTTTTTAAATTCTGTTTCAACTATGATTTTTACAGCAGACATATATCAGTTGTAAATATCGGATACGGTATCTCTGTTTCATAATAATCGGTATCGGCATCGGCTCTGAAAAAACCATATCGGTTGATCCCTAGTGTCCTTTTCAGTGTGACTGTTGCCATTGTGAAAAATTTGATCTAGATGCTGAATATTCAGCCCTCATTGTAACCAAAGGAATTGACACTACTGCCTCTATTAATCCAAGAAAAGTGTATTTTATAGACTAATGTGTCTGCTTGAGCACAACGAAAATCTTGTAGAGGTACTTTACTCAAAGAAATTTGAGTCTTTTGACAGAATCTTGATGTTTTCTCTTCACAGTTTCACCAGCAAGCGTGCTGTCTCACCTAACCCATACCTGGATAACCCTGTCAATGGCTATGCCTGCCCCACTGGTGTGGCTCTGCACTATGATGATGTGCCCATTAACGGCACGGTAAGGATACACCTATTCAATTTTCAATTCAATTTTATTTATAAAGCCCAATATCACAATTTGCCTCACAGGGCTTTACAGCATACGACATCCCTCTGTCCTTATGACCCTCGCAGCGGATAAGGAAAAACTCCCCAAAAAAACCCCTTTAACGGGGAAAAAAAACGGAAGAAACCTCAGGAAGAGCAACTGAGGAGGGATCCCTCTTCCAGGACGGACAGACGTGCAATAGATGTCGTACAGAACAGATCAGCATAACAAATTAACAGTAATCCACATGACACAATGAGACAGAGAAAGAGAGAGAGAGAGAGAGAGAGAGAGAGAGATGCAGGTAATGACAGTAGCTTACAACAACATTATTGAAAGTAATAATATTATAGTTATAGTTCTGGCTACTGCGGTACAATATGTTGAAAGTATGTATTAATATCTGGCAGTATACAAGTGTGACAATAGTCATATGTGTATAATAGTTAGTGACATCCAGAATGGCTGAGTTAGCAAGATGCAGTAATAGAATACGAAAGAGAGAGAGAGAGAGAGAGAGAGAGAGAAAGAAGGAGAGAAGGTGCCCGGTGTATTATAGGGGGGTCCTCCGGCAGACTAGGCCTAAGTCAGCCTAACTAGGGGCTGGTATAGGGCAAGCCTGAGCCAGCCCTAACTATAAGCTTTATCAAAGAGGAAAGTCTTAAGTCTAGTCTTAAATGTGAAGACGGTGTCTGCCTCCCGGACCGAAACAGGAAGATGATTCCACAGGAGAGGAGCCTGATAGCTAAAGGCTCTGGCTCCTGATCTACTTTTGGAGACTTTAGGGACCACGAGTAACCCTGCGTTCTCAGAGCGCAGAGTTCTGGTGGGATAATAAGGCACTATGAGCTCTCTAAGATATGACGGAACTTGACCATTTAGAGCTTTATAAGTTAACAGTAGGATTTTAAATTCAATTCTGGATTTTACAGGGAGCCAGTGCAGAGAAGCTAAAACAGGAGAAATATGATCTCGTTTCTTAGTTCCTGTTAGTACACGTGCTGCTGCATTCTGAATTAGCTGGAGAGTTTTTAAGGACTTACTAGAGCTACCTGATAATAGTTACTAGAGTTACTAATAGAGTTACAGTAATCCAGCCTTGAGATAACAAAAGCGTGGACCAATTTTTCTGCATCTTTTCGGGTCAGGATAGGCCTAATTTTCGCAATATTACGCAGATGAAAAAATGCAGTCCGTGAGGTTTGTATTAAATGAGAATTAAAAGACAAATCTTGATCAAATATTACTCCAAGGTTTCTTACGGTAGTGCTAGAGGCCAGAGCAATGCCATCTAGAGAAACTATATCATCAGATAAAGAGTCTCTGAGTTGTTTGGGGCCAAGAACAATAACTTCAGTTTTGTCTGAATTTAACATCAGGAAATTGGTGCTCATCCAGGTTTTTATGTCTTTAAGGCAGTTATGGAGTTTAGTTAATTGATTACTTTCTTCTGGCTTCATCGATAAATACAACTGTGTATCATCCACATAACAATGGAAATTTAGAGAGTGATTTCTAATGATGTTACCTAAAGGAAGCATATATAGAGTAAATAGGATTGGTCCGAGCACAGAACCTTGCGGAACTCCAAAACAAACTTTGGTACGTAAGGACGATTCATTATGAACGTGAACAAACTGAAAGCGATCAGATAAATAAGATTTAAACCAGCTCAGTGCAGAACCTTTTAAGCCAATTAAGTGATCCAGTCTCTGCAGTAGAATTTGATGGTCAATTGTGTCAAACGCACACTAAGATCTAATAAAACAAGTACAGAGACAAGTCCTTTGTCTGAAGCAATCAGAAGGTCATTTGTAATTTTAACTAGTGCTGTCTCAGTGCTATGATGCACTCTAAATCCTGACTGAAATTCCTCAAATAGATTATTATCATGGAGAAAATCACACAGCTGGTCTGCGACTACTTTCTCAAGGATCTTTGACATAAAGGGAAGATTAGATATTGGTCTATAGTTGGCTAACACCTCTGGATCCAGGGTGGGCTTTTTTAGTCGAGGTTTAATTACAGCTGTCTTAAAAGACTGTGGTACATAGCCTGTTAATAAGGATATATTGATCATATCTAATATATGAGTGTTAACTAAAGGAAAGACCTCCTTAAGTAGCCTAGTTGGGATGGGGTCTAAGAGACACGTTGATGATTTAGATGAAGAAATCAGTGCGGTCAATTTTTGAAGAGAAATTGGGGAGAAGTAATCTAAATATATATTAGGTTTTACAGTTGAGTTTGAGGTTAGATAGGTACTATCTGAGGGCAGGAGGTCATGAATTTTGCCTCTAATAGTTAGAATTTTGTCATTAAAAAAGCTCATAAAATCATTACTGCTAAGGGCTAAAGGAATACAAGGCTCAATCGAGCTCTGACTCTCAGTCAGCCTGCCTACAGTGCTGAAAAGAAACCTGGGGTTGTTCTTATTGTCTTCTATTAATGCTGAGTAATAGTTTGCTCTGGCATTGCGGAGGCCCCTCTTATAAGTTTTGAGACTGTCTGTCCAGATTAAACGAGATTCTTCCAGTTTGGTTAATCGCCAATTCCTTTCAAATTTTCGCGATATTTGTTTTAACTTACGGGTTTGACAGTTATACCAAGGAGCGAACCTTTGCTTTTTTAACTTCTTTTTAAGAGGAGCTACAGAGTCAAGTGTTGACCTACTCATAGATATACATATATACCAAGCAAGATAAAGCCGCTTAACACTTAGCAGTAACCCATCCAGCTGTTTTTCCCAATTTCAGCTGAACTCTGCTTTGATCCCTGCTCTCTGTGCTAACTGCTCTTCACTTTTCAGTACAGCATTAAAGGTACTACATGTAGCATTTTTTCATTTCATGTTGTATAAGTAGATAGGATCGTGAGCATAGTTAAGATGTGGTATTTTTATCACAGATGTTTTTGATATTGTTTGATTTAAGGTTGCATCATATCTTATCAATAATGGCAGTTTGAATCTTTAAGTCTGGGTAGAGCAAAAATACATATGCATAATAGGATTGCTACACCACAGAAAAAATTGTTTTAACCAGCCAGCCATTTTTAAAAGTTGACATGTATACTAAATTAGGTTTCAAAATTGTGAAAAAATGAGCAGTATACTCTCATCTGAGATGATGGGGGCGTGTCAGCTGAAGGAGCCGCTGTGAAGTGAAAGACAGACTCTCATTAGCAGCTAACCCAGTAGCACATTCAGTCTATGGTAGCACAGCACACACCCTCGAACCAAAGCAACTGCACAGCGACAGCCAATGTTCAGAGACTAACAGCAGCTAACACTAGGAAAAAGCACACACCCACAACAGTAAGCAGTAACTGCCAGTAATAACCGATTCAGGACTAAAAGGTTTGAGAGTGATGGTTGTTTAGCTTGTGTTGATTGTTGTGTTTAACATGCATGTCTATTCATGAATACATTCAGTGCAATAAATACGTTTATTAATGTCTTTATTAGACTGAAAGAGATAAGAGTTCTTGTGGAACATAGCAACCGTGGTTGGATAAAAACCTTGAGAGAAAGAGAGGTGCCAACTCACACAACAAAGGCAACATACTCTGTCATCCTCTACTTAGACTAGTCACATCAGGATCTGATTCAGCTCATCTGTCATCACATCATATGTATGCTTCTTAGTGATTATTCAGAGCCACATGTTGGTACATATACGAAAACAGAAAGAGTTTGTACAAGCTGGTGGAAAGTGAACGAAACAGGTAGAGTCAGTCACAGAAAAAAAACAGTCAAACAGCAGCCTGAATGTAGCTTGGTAATCACCTGCTTGACACACATGGAGTTAGGTAGCAAGAAGTTCTGATAAAGGTATTGATCATCTGGATTTAGCTGACTAGTGACTTTACAGCAAGTAGGAGTACATCAGCTGTTTGAAGAGCACAGAGTCACAGATCTGCCTCTTTCCTTCTTCTTCAAAGCATCCAGTAATTTCCACAAGGTTTCACTCACACTGGATACAGAGGCTGATTGCGTAAATCTCACCTGATCTAAAATGGCACATCTGGCACCATGACTGAAGGTGCTAGATGTGTCTGTGCAGTTGCTTTGGTATTGCTTTGGTATTGCAACAACGCTTGCTCTGGGAAAGTAGTGTAACTAACTTTATACTGCTATCATCTCTCCCTTTCTGTTCTCTTTTGATGTTTTATGTATTATGTCTCTTCCCTCCTCTCTTGTCACCTCTCTTGTCCTCCTCTCTCCTCCTCTCTCTGCTTGCTTGCATGCTTGTATGGTCTAACCCAAGGACCCGGAGGTGCAGTATTCCAGTACCATCACAGTGGAGTGCCAGCTGAAACAGGAGCTGCACTATGAGAATGCTGACTTGTGTGAGCACTTGCCCTCACCCAAGCTGGACACCCGCTATCCTCCTAAGCCTTCCTTTGCTTGTACTTCCCTTTCCACCACCTCTGCCAGTCACTACAATACCCCTGTTTCTAAAATCTCCTCTAAGTTCCTCAATGCTGATAATAAAACTAAAGCCACTGTTCAGGTGACTAACACTCTGCTCCTTAACCAACTGGTTGCCTATTCTGCACTTGGATATTCACACCTATAATTAACCAGTCTATAATTCATTAATTTCTGTGTGCTCACTTTCCATGTTCCATCAGTCAGTACGGTTACATGCACAGTTGAGTGGAGCTACGGTTATAGCTCATCTAGGCCATTTAATTGGACTACTGTCCTTGTCCCAGTATACAAGCACGGTAGGGGAATCATTAATTGACCGAAGTATGTCCGACTCTGCTATGACAGGTGTGTTGAAAATCTATGCCTCACCAAGGGGACCATTGGTTGTGAAATGGCAACAGTACTAAGCGTCAAACGGTGGCACCATTTGTCGTGTCACACGGGGACACCATTTGTTGTGACTATGCCTCACCAAGGGCCTGGCCTCGTATTAGATCTCCAATTAAATGATCAAATTGACTATCGGAAATACTTAATAATTATTAATAACAATGACTAATTATTAATAATAATTATTAATTATGTTAAATAATGTGACTTAATTTTCATCAGGGGATGAACACCAAGACTCTTAACCTGCGGGGAGGGGGAAACTGAGGAATTATCAATGTCAAGTGTAAAACTGTTAATTTTTGCAAAGGTGGATTTGGTGCCAATGAGAAGTAACTCAGTTCTATCACTGTTCAATTTGAGGAAGTTGCAGGAGAACCAGGATTTGCAGGCAGTCAGAGAGGGAAGAGGGCGGGAGGGTGGAGGTAGGTTTGGTAGACAGATAGAGCTGGGTGTCATCCCCATAGCAATGGAAATGGATGTTGAATTTATGGAAGATGTAACTGAGGAACACAGACAGCGATATTCAATATGCTCCGTCTAGTCTCTCATCCACAGCCACTAACGTTGTGTTTTACACAAGGACAGCACGCTAGTTTGGCTGATAGCGAATTGTTTAAGCTCAAATGACAGCTGTCTGTATGTAGACTAACTTAGTTTGACACTTATCTTAAAATGCTTTTAAACTTAGCTGCTAGCTGAGACAACCAGCCCCAACTCTCTACACCAGCATGTAACCACCCAGGCCAAATACAGGGCACACGTCAAATCATCTACGTCATCAGCCTGATTTGAATAAATTTTCCGAAACTTCGAGGTGTGGTGGAAACGCAAACCACACAGATTACCAGGAATTATTTTACCCAGGTAAATAAGTTCCTGGAAATAAACGTTCCTGGAAATGTTGGTGGAAAAGGGGCTATAGACAAGAATAACAGAAGAAGAATTACACACAGACGTTTTCAGGCTTAACTTTGGAGGAGTGGGGCTGAAAAAATCAAGAATGTTTCTATTTGATGGAATGACGTAACTATAAAAAAAAAGTCTGTGTTTGGTTTGAATATTTCACTCAGTTTTAACCAACCTGGTCTCACTCCGAAGTCGTTGAAAACCAGTGCTTGGTCAGTGACTTCCGGTGTCAGACACCACAGAAAAAAGCCATCCTTTCACGTCGGCATGAACAGGGGGAAACATGGTGGGGCAACAACAAACGTTAAGGCGGCAGAAGTCCGAGTAGGGCGGGCAGGAGTGGTGGTGGATGGGTCCAACAACCACCTCGGGAGGCCAGTGTCTGCTTTGCATGAATGTAAAGCTAAACCCTGTTCTTTTTTCTTAAACCCAACCACGTGCTTTTGTTGCCTAAACCCAACTGTGTGTGTTGGCAAAACGTAACCATGTGCTTTTGTTGTTGAAAGAAAAATTGTCAGTTGGTGGTGTTGTACTGACTAGTGTGTTTATTTTGAAAGAGACTGTATGCAAACCGTACATTTGCTGTGAAAACAGAAGTGTATTTTGAAAATAGACAATGCATCTAACAGGCTGAAGTTTGTAATGGTTTTGGGTCTGTGTAGCTCTTGGAGTGAGACAGCAGGCAGAAACTCACATCCGCACGAGTGCGGGATTTCACAAATGCTCGTTGTTTACTTTTACATCAACTTAAAAACACTCCAACCTTACCAAGCCCGGTTGTACGGCTACTATATTTTCATACATGAACAGAATAGTCACCACACTTACTTATAACCATCACCGTTGTGTTGAGAGATAAAAGAAAAAGCAGGAGCACATAAGTATACGTCCGACCAGCGTTGGGTGCGCTCTCAACAGGCTCAAATCGTAACAGGTGCTGCTTGATGACGTTGCTGCTAGGCGACACAGTATACACCATGTTAAAGGCACATTTCATAGTTCGACTGTTACAAGTTGACACGGCATCCTGGGATGTCAACAACCAATACACTCAGGGTACCTTGCACATCATATGTAGATGTGGAAAATCCATGACCAAATGTTGATATGTGACGAGGTCGGAGTGACAATGTGTTGTTTTAACATCATAAAGCCTAACTTTGAAGAAAAACTGAAAGGAGCTGTTATACACTATATTTACAGGATGAGACACTGTCAGACATTTTTATACCTCTGGACTGAATAGCCGTAGCCTGAGGCATTGTGTTTTCACGTTGTCTGTCTGTCTGTCCGTCTGTCCATCCCATTCTTGTGAACACAAAATCTAAAGTACACCTTGGGGGATTTTCTTTTAATTTGGCACAAACGTTCTCTTGGATTCAACAAACTGAATTGAATGAAAGGCTGTATCCATTGTTATAGGAAAAATGTGGAAAAATAGGAAAACTAAGATCTTTGTTTCTTCCTATTTGTGTGTGTAGTAAATGTACAGAATGAGTATACAATATACATAGAGCGTGTCTGTTTGGATTGTTGGTGTGTGGTTGCCCCACACTGAGAAAGAATTTCCTCCCTCTCTTTTCAAATTAGCATCAGCTGTGTGTGTAATTTGTATTTTCTAGCCCTACATTTCTATATGCATACACAGACACACACACACACACCACATATTATTGTGTGGAGCTCCGCCTCCTCCCTGCCACCTCTTTGTTGTGTGCGCTGTGTGTAGCATATCCAAAGAGTGTTAACATCCCCTCTATGACCCCAAAGTACCGCTCCACTGTAAGAAGTGGATTTTCATCCAACAAGGTGTACAACAGACACAGACAACAGAGTGAAGTGATTTTATTGAAATATCACTATTTTAAGCTCAGAATTGGTTATGTTCCCTGATGGAAGCATTCATCGTACATGGTGTGGTCAAGGACTGTCTGAAATTTGGAAATCCAACCATAATTTTGGTTTTTACAGTTTCTGGTTAGATAAATGGTGTAGCCGTTGCAATTTAAAAAAAAAAAAAAAAAAAAAAAGGCATTCAGAGGGCATTTTAAATCAATACAAAATACAACCTTTTAAAGTTGTATGTTCCTCACCTAAGCCAAAATAAAACAACACAAGTCCCTCCCCAGTGCTTAAAAAATTAAACCACATGTTGCACAGCCCCTCCAAAAAAACAATTTTTATGAATAGTAGACTAAAATATCAGCCCTACATTCATCAGGTGGTCACAAACACAATTCCAAAAGAATGCTAATGTTACTCTGTCTCTGCATGATGTGTAAATAGGCAGTTACTTGCTAATTGATGATTAAAAAATCAATTACTGCCACTTAAGGAATCCATCCCACATTTTTAAGAGAAGGAAGAACTGAAAATATAATTTACTGCTAAATTAACTTTTATTATACATTATAATAGCTTGATGTAACCTTATGCCAGACCAGGGGCGATTCTAGGATCAGAGGTTTAGGGGTGCTGAGCACCCAGAGAGCTGCCCGGCCAGGCAAGATAAATTTCACTGTTTTGTACATTTTAACGCAATTTCATTCCCACATTTGTGAAAGAAAAGCACAACACTTTTTTGGGAAAGTCTGTGACTAAACCATCAAATCTGATAAAGGTTATTTAAATGCTGAGCCACAGCAAAAGAGGAATGGATTGGAATCATAACAGAAACATATCATAACCCTAATTTCTGGGGGAAGACAACTCATTTTGATACAGCAGCTCCTCAACATACACATAAACAGTATGTACATATGTTTCTGGAGTAAACCAGCCCCCTACAGTGAGTACCAAAAATATCAAAAATACTAATAAAGTCCTTTCTCTGCTCCTCTCTCTTTGTACTGTCAACCAAAAGGCAAATAACCAAACAATGCGTTTTATATCTAGTAAGAGATAAACTGATACATTGATCCAACTTACAACATCATTCTAGACAGATAGACCATTTGATCTTACACTCTTACCTGAACCTGGCTCTTTTTTTTTTTTTTTTCTCGAAAAAAACAATCTTATATCCATGATGAGGCTGTCTGTCTGTGCACACACACACACACACACACACAATAGGAGTTATAATGTTAATGGGCATCCAGTCAGTTAGCTAGTCAGTAGCACCTTGGCCTCAATATTAACACATGCACATGACACAACAGCTAGAAAAAACGTCAGCTAACTCCTACCTACCAACATAAACAGTGACCTACAATTAAATGCAGCAAAAATGAGGACTGCTAATGATAATAATGTGTTGGGTAGAGTGGTAGAAGTTAGGAAATAAGAGTGTTTCCCAGATGAGTTCTTAATGCCCTTCTTAGGATCACTCTTAAGATCGCTCTTTAAGAAGCTCTTAACAGGAGCTGTCCACTACCACGATGCTGAAACTAAATCAATCGATGTCAGGCAAATCGATCACCCACCACTTAATCAGCGCATAAGTAACACACAGCGCTGCTACCTAATGCACTGATTCCCTGCTGCTCATGTGTATGTGTGATCTAATAAATCTAATGAAAAACTAAGATGATAAATATTTGTTAATGACCTATTTTCATGACGAAAACAAGATAAGAGTAAGAATCATGAGGAAATGTATGATATTTAAACAAAATATTAAAGACAGGCAAAAGGACAAGGAGTCATCACCTGGTGTTTTAACATATCCTGTCTCTCTTTAATTGTCTTAAAATTATTTTTTAAAATTAATTAACTCAAACATTGAGCTTGTTTTGCCCCCCTGCCATACCGCGACTTTCTCTCGCGAGAGTACATGCAAGATTTTGACTGGTCCGGATGCTCATTGTAATAATGATAATGAGGCGCACGCTGATTGGCTGCAGGAAGGACAGGGCCGGAATGGGGGCTGGCCCAATACATCCACGAGTTGGCCAACTCCAAAATAACAACAATCCCTTCGTCATTGCGCACACACCAAATGAACAGCTTGATCTGGCAACTGTTTATGGAATTCGCTCTTTTATGTTTGAACCAGAGTCGGAATCTGCCGGAGAACCTGGGTCTCCGCAGGGGTCCCCCTGTCATGGTCTCTGTTTACAAACATCCATACCACAGTACAACGCACCCCGGAGATATAAAACGAAAGACATGGGGGTCATTTCTAAATCACATGAGGTCGACAGGTTATACTAGTCCCTTGTGAATAACGTTAGCATCTAGTGTTAGCCCAATTAGCAGTTAGCTGCTGTCTACCATCATTTCAGGGTCAAGTACACAGTAAAACATACCGTTAACTGTTACACAAAGCGGCAAGACTTACAGATTGCACTGCTGGTGAGTCTCAAATTGCCTCTTTCTCCAAACGCAGGGTTGAGGCCAGATTCGCCTGGTAGTGTCCCAAATTTGAAAAACTGTCAGGCGAAAAATGTTTTCCACAGATGTGAAGGGGCGGAAGGAAGAGGCACGGGAACATTGTTATTGAAGATAAAATGTATCCACTGTTCCTTTGTTGCTTGGTCCACCGATGCTGGGATGCTGAAAATACTTTTGTGTTCATTGTGCAATTAATGTGGGAGCGTCGTTTAGACATTTTACACACCTTGTCGGTAATGGCGGTAGGTGCAGGCTGATTCAGGTGGTGGGTGGGGCAGGGTGGGGGGTGGTGGTAGAGAGGTCGGGCTTAGGCAAATAGCCTCCTATTGTTACGTAACCGTAAGAGCACACCCAAAATCTCACTTTTTTGAGCGTGCACCCTTGTGGTCTGAGCAAAGAGGCAAAACGAAAAAACGGAGCCACTTTCATCCTCCAGAATTTCAGGCAAGTTTCAACTGAGGTAGAGCCCTGCGCAGGACTGTTTTCTTCATACTGCTCCTGCCCGCTCCCGCTGAATTTCTGAACATTACCGCCCGCAACCGCAACGTGTGTGTTACACTCCCGCCCGCACCCGCAGTGTATATGTCCACTCCCTCCTACTCCCGCAAAACTCTGAGAACTTATGCCCGCACAATAATAGAGATGCATTGATTTTGTGTCTTCTCCCGTCCCGCAGGAGAAAACATGTCATTTTTATAGGCTATTGATAAAGAGATTCATGGGGTTGTTTGTTTCGTTTCCCTGGCCTGCATGTCTTTTGACACACTGGTCAGGAATAGCACTCCTATTTCGTTGTTTTCATTTAGTTTTTAATTAAATAAAGGCTGTTTCATATGCTATTCTCCTCCTCTGTATTTTATTTATTTTTCTACCTTTATATAATCACGCAGTGATTGAGGTTAAGGTCTCTTTTCTAAGAGAGACCTGAATAAGAAACATTAATGAGATAAAGATAAAGCCTGTGCTCAATAACAGCAGCATCATCGCGCCTCTTTATGTAATTAACAAATGGCAACGAGAGTAGGCTGTGAGTGGCTCAAATAACACTAATAAATAATATAAAACAAATAAAGTTAACGAATGAATTTAACAAATGAATCACTTGGCCATAATATTGCTGTGGAGGAAGTGAATGTTGCTGACCGACTGCAGTCCTAATCCTGTGCGTCTCTCTTCCAAGATGTGCCCACAGACACTAAAGGCCCGCTCTGAAGGCGCACTGGATGTGGGGATACTGAAGATGAAACGCGCCAGCTTTGAGAGCGCTGGGAAGTAGAGGGCTCAGTGCGCCTTCAGACCTTGTTTGAGCTTCTTTTCCACAACACACGACATCTATTGCACGTCTGTCCGTCCTGGAAGAGGGATCCCTCCTCAGTTGCTCTTACTGAGGTTTCTACCGTTTTTTTTCCCCGTTAAAGGGGTTTTTTTGGGGAGTTTTTCCTTATCCGCTGTGAGGGTCTTAAGGACAGAGGGATGTCGTATGCTGTAAAGCCCTGTGAGGCAAATTGTGATTTGTGATATTGGGCTTTATAAATAAAATTGATTGATTGATTGATTGAACATTTGTTAACTCCATCCATTGTATGCTACTTCATCAACTGCGGATGTGTGGAGACACTGAGTTGATGAGGCATTGTATCTCAGCACTGGGCAGCCGGTACTTCATTTGGACAGCCTTGTCTGACAGCACGTCAAGTGGGCTGAAGTGATGATGCACAAATGCATTTACATATACACGGCGATGCTATTGGTTTGCGGCGAGAATATGCTGTAAAGCAGCTATGGTATCTCACACGTGTGATGTGGCAACGCCTTAATATAGAGTAGCAGGTGGAGCGTCCCTTGATGAGGTTCCAGCTGAGTTCAGTTACACCTGTCAGTTGCCTGATATCTGTGAAATGTTGCAGGTTTAGAGGGTGGATGTGTTTCTGTTGTGCCCTGATGTATTTTTTGGGTGCGGTAAACTATCTCATATGTGCATGTAGATGTGGGATATGTGCGGACAAATTATGATAAATGATAGTCATGATGATTCATTTTATTTGTGTGCCTGATGTGCAAAGCACATAGCCTACAGGAACACACTTGTTATTACTTATACTTATTTTTCTTATTATTATTTTTCTTCTGCCAGATTTCGGTGCGTAACGTGTGCCACAGCTTTGAGCGCACATAGGGAGCTTTGAGCGCACATAGGGTCTTCATAAAACATATAGATTCAAGATGGTGTCTATTGTCATATGCACAGTAAGGACACGCGTTTCCCTGCAGAATGAAATTCGTTCTTTTCTGTCACCAATTAATGCTAAACAATACAAATCTTAGTATAGTATATAGTTAGTATATAGTATAAAATAGATCAAAATATATACGGTATGCACTGTTTTAATATCCTTGCTCAGTGTAATATTAATTTGCCTGCCGCGGCTGGATCTGTGAGCATTTGGTCGCTAAGAAGACTGTTAAGAGTGGGTCAGCTCGATCTTACAACCCCTTCTTAGTGAAAGATCTTCTTCAGCTAAGTGCGAATCTGGGAAACGCGTTTGTCTTTCACGGGAGGCTTATGAGTGTTATTAAGAAGCTTAGCGCTAAGATCTTCTTAACTGGATCTGGGAAACACGGCCAGTGAGTGTCGTACGCAATAATCCATGGTTTCATCTCGAGTAGTGTGTCATAGTAGACAACAACAAATGCCACGTCTGGGACGCCTCATGACGTTCACACAGAAAGTCTAGCATGTTTGATTTTCTTTATGTTGTTTACAACTGCTCCCATCACAGCCGCCACTTTGACCAAAAGAAAGACAGTGCGATCTGCTGCCGTTGGCAACTGTATGTCATCTGTATGTTATTTAATATTCCCCCTGTATTTTTATAGTTTTACCCTTTATCCGCTCCCGTTTGCCTTGATAAAGTTAATGCATAGCACCATCATTTCAAACTCAATACTTCCTGTATCTGTAAATTAAAAGCCCCTATCACTTCAGTTGAGAGAATCCCTTCATTTTCTTTTACGCTTTTATTGTGAATCATTTGCAGGAACTTGTGGAGGATTCTGTGACTTGCATGCTTTCATGCGGTACTTCAAGTGTAGCTCCTGCCATCTGGTGGTACTTTTTACATTACTACAATAACTTTTTGGCTGGCACATGAACCGACACAGGGACTGAATAATAGTAACAATAATGAAAATAGGACAAGAGTAACCCAGGGATGATTGGTATGGACCATCTTGTCGTCTGACTGAGGATGGCTGTGTAGCCGAAACGTTTCTGTTCAGTTTTTTGTTGTTGTTGTTGTTGTTTCTTTTGTGTCACGGCACAATTTTATGACTCCACAATCACATAATCTGACATAGTGACTGTCAGAACAGACAAAAATGTTTTGTAGTGTGAACCAGGCATTACTCACCACAACTGCAGAGGGTACCAGCGTCACTTGAAACAGACTACATTAGAAACAGGCCTTTATTTCTCATTCCCTCTATATTTTTCTATTTTTTTTAATCCACTCCCATCTGCCCTGTTAAATTTAATGCAATGCACCATCATTTTTAACTCAACACTTCCTAAATCCATTTAAAATTAAAAGTCCCTTATCATTTAACTTTCAAGAATCCCTTCATTTTCTTAAAAAAAAAAAAAAATCATTCTCATGGCTCCTGCCATCTCGTGGTTTTTTCATAACTACAATAACATTTTGGCTGGGACATGAACAGCCACAATGACTGAAATAATGATGTAATAATAATAAAAAATAGGACAAGATAATCCAGTGACATCACACACGTAGTGTGACGGGGGATGATTGGTCGTGGAACCTATGTGTAGTCATCATGTCAGTCAGCCAAGTCACAGCAAGATTTTATGACTTCACAATTGCCTAATCTGACATAGTGACTGTCTGAACAGGCAAAAATGGAAAAATGACGGTTAGTCTGAACCCAGCTTTTTAAAATATATCCTCAACGTTTGAGGTTTATTGGCCAAGTCTCTGTACATATATATATACATATATATATATATGTATGTATGTATCTATGTATGTATGTATGTATGTATGTATGTGTGTGTATTATTTTTTTTTAAATATATAGGTGAACTCTCTTGAAGTCTCCCTCTTCCTTGTTCTTCTCCAATCAGCTGAAAGGAAAGAAGGGAACAGGAGCCAGTGGGGTGGCATCAAAGCAAAAGACAGAGCCAAAGAACCAGCCCAAAAAGAACGGAGTCAATGGGACCAATGGAACCACCTCTATGAGACGCAACAGCTCCAGTAAGTAGCAGCAAAAAGTATGTTATGAGTTTACATTATTTTCATTATATCAGCAGAACTTATCATGCCAGCACAGTAAAAAAAGTAGGACAGGAAGTCAACTTTTCTGTAATTTCTGATAAAATCAAATTTGAAATATCATTAACATTGTACCTTCTGAGAGTAGTCCACATTTCCCAGTCAGTTCTCTTGTGTAAGTGAGTATCAGACAGTGTGTCTGGCTCCCCAGTCCCAGCCTCACCACAGCTGATTGCTTTCTAGTAAAAAACTCTGCTCCACAGCAGTTTGGAAAAATGTAGGATTACAAATTAGTCGGTTTAAGTAGGGGGGAGTAAATAACTTGAAAACTTAAAACCTATGTTACCCTTGAGACAGTCCATTTGACGCACGTGGGCCAGACCTGAACCTCCTGCCAACGTTGAGGTAACGCTCAAACAGACGCAATAGCAGAAGCCCAGATTTGGAGAGGGCGAGATGTGGTCGTGTTAATCCTTGTGGTTCAGAATAGTATTTTCTTGTGTAATGTGTGAACGAGATGGGCTGTAACCACTTGTATAGCTTGTCCTCCTCCAAATGTGGGGATGGAAATACCAAATATATGTCATGTTGGATTTAGAGTATGCCACACAATACCCATATTTCCAGTGCCAGATTAGTGTATTGAATTTGAAAATGTCAGTGGTGGTTTGATTGAGTGATTTCTCATGAGAAAAGTTCACATGCATGCACATCCACACAGATGTTGGATGATTCCCCTCTGTGTATTTTCCAGTAAGGGAAGGCACAGTCCTGGTGTAATGAATAACTGCTCAAGGCTGTGGCTGTGAGTTCAATGGGTTTCTGGGCACCTCGAGTCTTAACAGTGCCCTCATAATAAAGGCAATTTTCCCACGTGTTGATTTTGTCCTGGAAAATCTCTTATTTTCAGATAGGCAATGCACCATTACACAGACGGTCTTTGGGGTCTTAAAAGGAAACTTTGCAAATTTTCAACTAGCTTTGTATCATAATAATGTGGGTAGGAAATGAACTGTGGTAAACTTTCTTCCATCTTACCAGCACCCAGATCTCCTGCTCATCTCAAATTTTCTAAGGCTCTTTGGTTGTTGCTTGAACGAGCAATTATACAAATATTTTGTATGCCCACCACCACGGACACAAAGACTAAAGAAGTGCATTGAGAGAGAGAGACCCGTCCCTCTCTCACTCTCAAACTCAGACCAAAATCTGATCAAACAGTAAAACTAAGCAGTTTTGATTAAATATAAACCAAGAGTTCGTCTGTTCTCTATATCTCTATTTCTTGCCTAAAATGTTTTCAGAAACATATTGTAGTGCACTCTTTAGCTGTAATACGGGAATTTGTGAACAGGAAGTGGGTGCCATGCCATACTGTTTTCCATATTGTAAAAAGAGGATGTCAAGGATGCTTCTTTGGTAGGACAGATCTTTCCAAGTAGGGTCCTACAGGTACTAGGCAAGACTCCTTTCTAGCATTTGGTGAACATACATTGGAACAGACTAGCGAGTGCCCGGATGCATGGGCATAGCGGACGTGGGGTACGCGTGGGACATGTCCCCCGCACTTCCCGTATCTTAGCCCTCTGTCCCTCGCATTTCCCGTATCTGTGCCCTCTGTCCCCCACACTTTTCGTTTTTAACATGTGGTAACATGTTTTTCCGAGCCGTCTTTAAACGCACCATGAGTAGGCAGCGCCAGGCAGCATACACATGCTGTTGTCTTGTCATCTGAATCAATTGCACAGACGTGTGCTGCTGGGCGGTGCTGCTGTGTGTTAACCATGTTCAGCAAACCAGCCAGCAGGAAGCAACAAAAACTTTGCGCAGTTTCTTCCAAACCGTGTAAGTTGAGTAATGCTGATGCATATAGATAATGTTTGCTAAATGATGACTAATTGATAGATGCCAATATATCAAGTTAAGCTAGTTACCAAGAATACTATAGTTATTGTTACCTATGTGAAATCGCTTGCTAGCTAGTTTCATGCTAGGAATAAACCCACTCCTTCTTAATTTCTGCGCAGAACTTGTGCTCACTATTGCTTTGCACATATTTTTTTAATATTTATTGCCACATTGCCATAATAGAAAGAGCAGGGTGGGACCGTACCTATCTTCCCCGGGTCCTATGTTCCCAGGGTCCTATGTTCCCCCATAATATAAGATAATATTAAATACAGAGGGGTCTCTCTGTGGAATAAAAACTCAAATTTAGCACCTAGCACTCCGTCCCTCCCTATATTCAAAACTAGATTAAAAAACAAACTCATTGCTGAGGTGTAAACAACTGCTGACCCGGACTATCACTCAACTATTGTTTTGTTGTGTACCTCAGTAGATAGACACCTTATTCTTCTACTTTCAACTTAACTTTGTCCCATTTATTTATGTTGTGTTTTTTGTGTGTTTTCAGCAACTTGTTCATTTTATATATGCTGTGTTCTTTACTTAGTACTTACTTTAATTGTCCACTTTATTCATGTTGTGTTTCTTTTTTTTAAATTATGTTTTATATTCTAATAACCTAATTGCATAATACAGGTGAGGCCACTAGATAAGCCCGATTGGGTTTTGGACCTCTCCAGCACACATTTGTTTGTTTTCTTTTGAAACCACTGTATAATCGTACTACAAGATGTGCAAATAAACAAATAAACAAATAGGGACCATGTTCCCTGGTTGCAGGACATAGGGGGTAACATAGGACCCGGGGAATATAGGACCCAGGGAACATAGGACCTGGGGAACATAGGGATGACCCCGAGCAGGGTAGCAAGGATGATCATGCAGGGTCTTCACAGGTGAGGAGAGATTATAACTGGCTGAGAAAAAATATCTATAGCATAAAAGTGACTTTGAGCTTAATTTCCACAGCTATGTCACTACTATGCTTTGCACATTTATTATCTATATTATTGCAATAGATAGAAGAGGGACAGGGAGAAACCAGGCAGGTATTTGGCACTCAATTATCTGGCTACTTACCCTGTAGATGCTCGAGGGTCATTCTGTGTCAACTCAACCAGAGTTTGGCAGCTAAAACTTAAGATTTTGATAGTATATAATGTTAAAGAACTGAAGTCGGTCCCCTGGTGCTGTACTGTGGCTGTTGGTTATGTGGTTCTTTAGCTGCTAAGGAAAGGTGCAATTGAATGTGAGAGGATGAGAAATCACTCAATAGACCTCTGAACAATTTGTCCTCCTCAATTCTGAAATGATGGCTACGTCCCTGTCCAGATGTGCATCATTGAAGATACCCTGCCCTCAATTCTTGCAAATTGTACACAAAGAATTGTGGGTACTTAATGCCCACTGAGGATACACACATGCATCCTTCAAAATTTTCTGAAGGAAGGACTTGGTCAATAGTAGAATTTGATGACGTAGCCTCCTTGAAATTCAGCTGTTTAAGGATCCTTCCTTGACATTGACAACCACCATGGAAAAACAGAGATCAAACGGTAAAGCTAAGCAGTTTTGATCAAATAAACTAAGCACAAAAAGTAAGGAAATCTGTGTTTGGTAGATTATTTCTTTGTTGCTTCTTGACCATAAATACTGTTGGAAAGCCTGTTTATTTCCCTTTTAAATGGTGCCACATTTGTAAGGAACATGCATTTGTGGCATGAGCAGCAAAGCTGAGTATGTGGGTTGCGCCCATGAAAGATTTGCCAAATCTTCTCTGCCAATGCCAAACAGCTTTTTTTTTTTGCTGTTGCTATTGACTCTTGTTTTGAGCTTCTGGTATCCCCAGGTGCTGACAATCAGGTCAGCACCTGTAAGCATGGGCCCTGCTACAGTGGTCAGTTGGTGTCTGCTCCACAAATCGGCATGTCAATAGGGCAACTTCAAGCTGGTGTTCTGCAAAACCAAGTTGCAGCATTATTTGGACTGAGGCCTTGTACCATTTGCAAACTGAAGGCCAAGTTCCATATAATGGGGGATGTCAGAGACAGGCCGCGAAGTGAGCGTCCACAAAAAAGGTGGCACCCCAAGAAGACCATTTCCTCATCCTGTCAACACTTTGGAACCGTAGACAGTCCTCTACAGATTTGCAGTCAAGGTTTGCAGGATGATATGGCCAATGACTCTCTGCCCAGACAATCCAGAACAGACTGCACTCAGCCATGACTGCCCTTCACCGTCAGCCCCATTTGCGCTGGTGTCGGCAACACGTGCACTGGAACCTGAACATGTGGAGGAACGTTATGTTTAGTAATGAGTCCAGATTGATATTGATATCCTGTGGAATTTATTTAGGTTTAACTTTTAACAATGAAGTTATAAATATCCACAATTAAAAGGACCTAAAATTTTGCCAAATTGCATAGTTACAATTTAGCTGAAAGACTATCTGAATGTCTTATAAATTACACTTTGCTAAAAAAAAAAAAAAAGAAAGTAAAAAAAAAAAACAGAAGAGATTCAAAGTTTAAGAATAATTCCAGTTTATTTTTCATAATGATGGAAGGTATTCCTATTGCTAATAACATTTTATTCACCATGTTGTGAGAAGTGGGGCAGTAGCATCACTACAAGAAACTCGATGGAATAAGTAACAAGAAAGGCAAATATTATTGGATGATATTGGAGTTTTTGTTGATATGTGCCAATGCTGATATATAGCAACTTATTTGGCTGATAACCAATGTCGATATCTATCGGGGATAGCCTTTTTTCCCCACCTAATTTTAGTCATTATCAACTATCTGTTGAGAACGTGACACCAAAGACTGGGACTCAAATGCACACTCTGGAGATGGTAGTAAAGTTTAACAAAAATCTTTACTTGAAAAAACAGACAAAACAAAAGCACTCTCAATGGAGGAGAAAAAGTACAAAATAAAAGCCCTCACAAGGAGGATAAAACTACTAACAAAAAATGATCTCTTGGAGGATCAAACAATTGTACTAATGCTTGCAAACAAAACAAAGACTTGAAACAAAAACCTGGAAACGCATGGATGGCTTGGATGCTAGACAGTACTTTTCTGATCAACATAACAAGACGAACTGACACAAGACAAAGAGAGACAAGGACTATTTATACATGAGGTAAGGGGAACACAGATGAGACCAATCAGGGAGCGGGGAGACAATCGCAGTGGCGGGAAAATCACACATCACAGTCAGGGTCTGAAACGAGAGGGAAAAGGTGAGTACAAAATAAAACAGGAAGTGTAAGACGAGACTAGACATGAGCGACTTTAACTTAACATAAAAGTGCTCATGACAATGAAAGACTTAACATGAAATTAAACTAAGGCATGGTTTTCCCCCTAGGGACGGCTCCTGACGGCCCAGGTATGTGAGGATTGAGTCTGTAAAAGTCATCTATTAAGGTCTGATCCACCACGAAACCGGATGGGATCCATGACCTTTCCTCAGGGCCGTAACCCTCCCAGTCAACGAGGAATTGCTTCCCTCGTCCTCTCTTACAAACTGCCTAAAGCTTTTTGACGGTGTACACAGAACAGCGGAGGTTGATAACCATACGCACACTGGAATGGTGTGAGACCTGTAGCTGACATGGGGAGCGTGTTGTGGGCGTATTCCACCTATGTGAGGTGCTTGCTCCAAGAGGCCTGGTTTTGGGAGATCAAGCAGTGCAATGCAGGCAGGTCTCCAGCTCCTGGTTAAGCCTCTCTGTCTGACCGTTCGACTGAGGGTGCTAACCAGAAGAGAGACTGACGGTAGCACCAAGGAGATGGCAGAACTCCTTCCAAAACCTGGAAATGAACTGAGATCCACGATCTGACACTATGTCTCTTGGAAATCCATGAAGCCTGAAAACATGGTGCAGCATGACCTCTGCCGTTACCTTGGCAGAGGGTAACTTGGGCAGTGCAATAAAGTGTGCCATTTTAGAAAACCTGTCCACCACCGTCAGCACGGTGGTGTTACTTTTTGAACAGGGGAGACCAGTGACGAAGTCCATCGAGATATCCGACCAGGGGCGGCGTGGAACAGGCAGAGGTTGCAGCAGACCCATCTGCACTCTGGATAAGGTTTTGTTCCGTGCACAGACTGGGCAGGCTGCCATGTACTCTTTGACCTCCTTCTCCACGGCTGGCCACCAGAACCTTTGTTTGATGAAAAACACTATTCTTTTCACCCTTGGATGACAGGTGAGCTTTGACATGTAAGTCCAGTGAATTACCTGGGAATGGAGGGACACAGGGACAAACAACCGGTTTTGTGGGCAACCACTATGTGCCGGGCTCACACCATTAGCACGCTTCACCTCTGTTTCTATTTGCCATGTAACCTCTCCTACCAGTGAGAGGAAAGCACATGGGTGTAGTTTGTTGTCCTTGGCCGATTTCTGGGAAAGAATGGCTCCAATGCCATCATTCGAGGTGTCCACCTCCACCACAAACTGTCGATGCGGGTCAGGAACAATAAGTATGGGAGCCAAGGTGAACATTTCTTTCAGCCGCTAGAATGTTTGATCTGCCTGAGGATTCCACACAAACTGAACATTCACAGAGGTGAGAGCATGCAAAGGGGACACGATGGCACTGAAGTTTCTTATAAACCTTCAGTAAAAGTTGACAAAACCTAAAAACTGCTGAACCTTTTTGCGGTTAGTAGGAGTGGGCCAATTGGCAACAGCACTGACCTTGCTTGGGTCCATCCAGACCTGGTTGGCAGAGATGATGAATCCTAGGAACGAGACAGTGTCCGCGTGAAATTCGCATTTTTCTGCCTTCACAAACAGTTGGTTCTCCAGAAGCCTCTGGAGAACTTGCCGGACATGCTGGACATGAGTCTTTTAATCGAGGGAGAAAATCAGGATGTCGTCCAAGTAGACAAACACAAATTGGTTGAGATATTCTCTGAGAACATCGTTAACCAGTGCTTGGAATACAGCAGGAGCATTGGTTAAACCAAAAGGTATGACAAGATATTCATAATGTCCATTAGGTGTGTTAAAACCTGTCTTCCATTCATCCCCCTCCCTGATTCTGACCAGATGATATGCATTGCGGAGATCTAGCTTGGTGAATATTTTGGCATGTTGTAAAAGTTGAAAAGCAGAGGAGGTGAGTGGGAGGGGGTACCTGTTTTTGACGGTGATGTCATTCAATGGAGCATAATCGATGCAGGGCCTGAGAGATCCATCTTTTTTCCCCACGAAGAAGAATCCGGCTCCAGCCAGGGAGGAGGAAGGTTGGATCAATCCTGCCTTCAATGAGAAGTAAATGTATTTAGTCACGGCCTCCCTCTCGGGACCCGAGAGAGAGTAAAGTCTGCCCTTTGGAATGGGAGCCCCAGGCAACAAGTCTATGGCACAGTCATATGGCCGATGCAGGGGAAGTGATGTGGCACTGGTCCTATAAAAGACCTCTTTGATGTCAAGATAAGATGGAGGTACCTTGGATAAGTCAGGAAAGTCAGTGTCATACTCAGGTTCGGTTGATTCAGTCTCAGTCTTGACATGATTGATGGTTAGCTCATTAACAGTCTCATTGTCAAGGTTTACCTTTCCAGGTTCAGTTGTCCAACATGACCTGTGACAGTCCTCTCCCCACCCCTTGATCCTCCCAGATCTCCAGTCAATGTGGGGATTGTGTCTGGTCAACCAAGGGAACCCTAATATGAGCGGATGCAGTGCTGAGTTGAATAAGTGAAAACTTATGAGTTCTGTGTGTTTATTGTCAAAGGTGAGTGTGATGGGTTCTGTGACATGTGTGACCTTGAATAGTATTTTACCATCTAAAGCACTGGCGGTAACTAGGGATGCACTGAAATGAAAATTTGTGGCCGAAGCCGAAGCCAAATATTATTAAACGCTTGGCCGAATACCGAGTACCGAATACCGAATATCATTGTTTAGTTTTTCATTAGTTTTTGCAGATGCACCCCCTCCAGATTAGTGTTGTCACGGTACCAAAATTGGGACCCACTGTGCGATACCAATGAAAATACCATGGTTCTGAGTAGTATCACGATACCACAGCGAAAATGAGGCAGATGTGCCTTTTGTCATTTATGAAAAGATAAATCACTTTTCTATAATACATCAATGATATTTCAATGGAATAAATTACTTATTGACTTATTCATACTTCAAAAGCAGCATCAATAAGTGATTAACATAGGGGGGATCAAAATAAAATAAATAAATAAAATAAAAATCAACCAGCCACCCTCCTCCCCTGACAGTGCCTTCATAAGTAATGAACAGTCCCTAAAGTGCAGTGAGGTTTGTACTTCCAGAAAGAGAGAAATGTGAAAGGCTCGTTTCTCCTCTGACACATACCTGTGTTCGGCTGGCTCAGCTGTTCAGGTACTTCTGGTCAGTCATGACACCAAGAAGAGGATATTATTGGAACCGACTTCTCCGTCGCCCGGTAAGCCGATGGCCACCGTATTTGACAGGAATACATTAACGTTACTGTCTGTGTCTGTGACCCCTGCTCAACCCACAATCGGTGGAATTCACCTTTCGTTTCTGCTGCTGGTTGAAATATGTAGGCTGCTCGCACAGCGTGCTGAATGATTTAAGCCTATTGTGCTCGCTTAAAACTAATTTTAGTCGCAAATGCCAGTGCCGTGACGGACGGATCACCACACTACCAACATTTTATTCTGCCCGTCACGGCATGCCGTTTGATTGCATTATCAAAACGCCGCTATTATTCAGCCTTGCTTTTAACTTATTCCACTGAATACCAAATGTGTGGGTTTTTTTGCAATATTCGGCCGAATATATTCAGTTACCGAACATTCGGTGCATCCCTAGCGGTAACGGGTTGCGGCAAGGTTTCAGTCTGAGGGCCCTATTCAGAAGGTCTAAAGCAGACGGCGGAGGGCGCATAATCCATGTCGCAAGTGTCATTGCTATTTAGATGCAGGCGCAGTTGTCATTTTCACGCCCTGCGCCCTCGTCGTCTAACTAGCAAATGAACTTGCGCTTCTCTGGGTGTGTTGGTCTAAAAATGAGGAGTGGTCAGGCGCAGTCATGGCGCGTTGCTAGTTAGATGGCGTAAAAAGCAAATGCGCCAGTGACCAACAAAAACCTGGTCTAAAGTCAACGGCGCAGTATTTCGCTGTTAAACAAGTTGGTAATATGGGTCTCTAGGCGGGTGCACTCTGCTCAGACACACACGGAGCAGCCACACATATGCAAAAGATAACAAATAAAAATATGATTACAATGTGAAAGGTTATTATTGTGCACATTAAAATATTTATCAGAAACACGTCTTAATGGTCAGTCATTAATCAGAATGATCTAATCGCAGTAATAATGATCATCATAATCCGAGAGGTCAGGATGCTGGAGAGGGAGCTGGGCTCTCTAACCTCCCGGGTTAAAATAAAATTGAATAACTTACAATTTGTTGACAGCGTTTCTCTCTCGCAGTCTCACTCTGTTTCTTTCTTTTGACTTTTCTAAGATGACAGATGTTGAATATATACTCCCTATCTGATGCTGTGGCTGTTTGTGGTTGGCTGAGAGGGATGTGAATTTATTCGATTGCGGCTGTGTTAATCAAATCAGGTTGGGTTTCCATTACGCGTGCCAAACGGTGCCAATCCCCTTTGATCTGTCAGATGTGATAGGACAGTTGATATAGAGATACATTTATTGTCTCCTCAGCTGTAAAACGCTCATCTTTCCAGTTGGTAGGTCCGCCATCTCTCCGCCGTGCGCTCCAATCGCGCCTCTTTTAAAGGGAACACTCTGATTGGCTTATTGAATGATATGCCCAAAACACACCCATGACTAATTCACAGAGTAAGTCCAACCCTTTAAGACTCTCCGCCATGGCACACAGTCTGAAAACGCACTGTCTAACTAGCAAGTGACTGGGACATGCCCATGCGCCGCACGCCTGGCGCTTTGCGTTTTAGACCATCTAAATAGGACCCTTAATGTTAAGTCTCTTAACCATACCCCAGTTTATAAGGTTTTCATCAGCTCCTGAAACCACTAACATTCTGGCCATGAACCTTTACCTGGACTTGAGTCAGAGCATGAGAAGGGAATTTGAGGGTGGAGAGTCGGCTCGCTAGCCACAGTAGAAACAGCAGCCCTCACGTAGCCAGCGCTGCCACACCTTGGAGTGATTTTGGCCCTGCCCAACTGCATGGGCTCCTCTGGAGCTTTAGGAGGCGCTGGTCTCTCCGGTGACGATTGAGCTTGGGATGTAGATCTCCAGAGGGTCCTGGCATGGTGTGAACGATGATGTGAAAGATGAACAGAAGTGTGTCGTCTAGTCTGGAGTCTAGATCAGTGGGAAGCTCTGGAGGTGCTAACTGGTCTTTAATAGAGTCTGTGAGACCGTTCATGAAAGCGTCAATTAGTGCAGGGGTATTCCACCCACTGTCTGCTGCGAATGTCCTGAACTCAATAGCATAGTCTATTACCTGCCGATCACATTGCTTAATTTGCATGAGCACTCTGGAAGCCTCCCTTGCTGGGGAGGAGTGATCAAAAATTCGGCTCATAGTCTCTGTGAACCTGGTGAGTAATTGGCACAGAACTGAGTCTCTGGACCATTCTGCCGTGGCCCATGCCACTGTTCTGCCCGTCAGATGGGACATAATAAAGGCTATATTTGCCTGATCCAACACAAAGGCAGCCAGGTTGTGTTTAAAATGCAAATCGCACAGTACTAAAAATAGCCGACAATCTCCGGAATCTCCAGAGAACTTCTCTTGGGCAGCCAGGCGAAGTCCAGGAGACAGAGGCCTGGCTTGATCCAAAGCAGCAGTCGCGTCAACAGCAGGTGGAGATGGCATGGTAGGAGGTGTAGCAGAGGAATCACCTTTGAGGTGGTTAATGAGAAGATTTAATTGACTTGCCAGGTGGTTCACTTGGTTGGTAACAGAGAATTGGAAATTCCCTTGTTGGTCGGTGAGACCCCTCAGTCCTTGGTTAATGGCAGAGAGCTGTTCCTCATGTTCATGCAGTTGGGTGCCCTGGGCACGTAAGGCTTTCCTCACAGTTTCAGAGTCTGCTGAGTCCATTATGTCAGTTCGTTCTGTCGAGAACGTGACACCAAAGACTGGGACTCAAATGCACACTCTGGAGACGGTAGTGAAGTTTAACAAAAATCTTTACTTGAAAAAACACACAAAAGCACTCTCAGTGGAGGAGAAAAAGTACAAAATAAAAGCTCTCACAAGGACGATAAAACTACTAACAAAAAACGCTCTCTTGGAGGATCAAACAGTTGTACCAAGGCTCGCAAACAAAACAAAGACTTGAAACAAAAACCTGGTAACATGCATGGATGGCTTGGCCGCTAGACAGTACTCTCCTGATCAACATAACAGAACACACGAACTGACACAAGACAAAGGGAGACAAGGACTATTTATACATAAGGTAGGGGGAACACAGGAGTGGGGAGACAATCACAGTGGCAGGAAAATCACACAAAGGGAGGAAGTCAGGGTCTGAAATGAGAGGGAAAAGGTGAGTACAAAATAAAACTGGAAGTGCAAGACGAGACTAGACATGAGTGACTTTAACTTAATGTAAAAGTGCTCATGACAACGAAAGACTAAACATGAAACTAAACTAAGGCATGATATGATCAACATAAACATTAACTTAACAGATTTTACGTGACTTGATAGTATCCTCTGTAGTAGAATTAACATCGTTATACATGCGTACTCTTATCATGATGGCCAACCAGCAGATGGTGACATGAAATAGAATGCTTGTCAATGTATTTTTATTATGAAACTTTTACACTCCTGAAGGACTGACATAGACAGCTGAGGGCAGCACTTTCAGTCGCTAATTTCTCTAGTTGTACTGTATAAAGTAGTAGCCATGTTTCTTCTTTCACCTCTATTCAGCATGAACGAAAAAGTCCCATTCCTCTGATTGATTCAGTATTTGTACGTGGGTCTATGATCCAGCAAAAGCATCTAGAAATACCAGATAAGAAAGAGGACACAGCTCATTGCTATTCAAGTAAAAAAGAATACAAATATTGGAATGACTGTAATCAGTCATCATATCCTACTGAAATGTGTCTGCTGGAACATTTTTATGCCTCCACGCTGGTGTCCATCTGTTCATACGTTTGTCCCATTCTTGTGAACATGATATTTCAAGAACGCCTTGAGAGAATTTCTTAAAATTTGACACAAACATTCCCTTGGGATCAACAGTAAACTGATCAGATTTTGGTGGTCATAGGTCAAAGTTAATGGTCACTGTGACCTTGTCTGTCTCATTCTTGTGAACACCATATCTCAAGACCACCTTGAGGGAATTTCTACAAATTTTGCACAAACATTCACTTGGACTCAGCGATAACTCAAGAATTTTTATGCTAATTATTACAAAACGTCACACACACGTACACACACGACTAATAGGGTAAAATAATGAAGTGATGAATATAATCAAAAGGTCAAAGGTCAACATCACTGTGACATCATAATATTCTGCAAAAGTACTTTTATGGTCATTATTCAATATCATATCTCAGGAACAGCAGCGGAGACATTTCATCAGATAATAAATTAGTGACACTAATCTTAAAACTGTACTGATTGTATAGATCTTCTGTGCTGTTGGGGGAAGGATGTGTGTGAAGCAATCTTGTTTTCCACAGACATGAATGTAAACTGTAAGAGAAACTTGACTCATACATGGAGGCATACAACTGTGGGCAGTAATTTTAGTTTCTGAAATAAAATACCACATAAGACAACATCAACAAGCTCACAGTGGGTCATGTGACAGTCGACTTGCAGGATTTCAGCCTGTTGGATCCAGCTTCTTCACACCAAGTCTTTGTTCTTGCAGATGCAGACCAGTGTAAGTATGGGAAGAACCGCGTGGAGGCTGATGCCAAGAGACTGCAGGCCAAGGAGGAGGAGCTGATGAAGAAGAAGCAGGAGATAAGGAACCATCTAACCCAGCTGAAGAAAGAGAGGAGAGACCTGCGCACTGCAGTGGAAGCTGCTGTTGGTAGGAGTAACAAAAGCTCATTACAGAAACTTTGTCTTACATCTCCAAGTTTATTTAAGGGGCATTCACAGAGCAGTTCCCATCTCCTCCTCCAATAGGCAAACGTTCGCACGCCTCACTGTCGGAGCGACTGAAGAAAGTGGAGCAGGACTGCAAGCAGAGGGAGGAGGAGCGGGTAAATTTGGAACTGGAGCTAACTGAAGTGAAGGAGAGTCTGAAGAAAGCCCTGAGTGGTGGGGTCACCCTGGGCCTCACCATCGAACCAAAAGCTAGCTCCTCTGGAATCCAGGTTAGGAACACCTGCTACCCTGTACTGTCTTGTGTTTCATTTGTGGTGCTTTAATACTTCAACGCTAGTTCAGAAATCACATGTTGCTAGCTTGAAGCTATCTGCCATTAGCTGTCTAATTCTTTTCCCTGTCTGTATGTGTGTAGTCACCGGCGATGCTGCGACGGAACCTTGAATCTTCTCCCTTCTCCAGCTGTGACACCAGTGACACAGAGTCCTGCTCCGGACCACTGCCGGTCAACAGTGCCTCACTGCTCCGCCGGCAGCAGGGCAGCCAGAAGGTCTCACCAGTCCGGGGA
Source organism: Epinephelus fuscoguttatus (assembly GCF_011397635.1). Lineage (NCBI taxonomy): Eukaryota > Metazoa > Chordata > Actinopteri > Perciformes > Serranidae > Epinephelus > Epinephelus fuscoguttatus. Next base: position 35,395,762 of record NC_064774.1, read on the forward strand.
CACGTCCTCAGGAAGGCAAAGGTCAGAGCTCACAATGCAGACAGGGAATACAGCAATGAAGAATAGTTTGCTAATATCAGGCTGGCTTTGGTACATCCATATGAGCTGTGGGTACAATACACCAGCACATCGGCAGTCAGTGCGTTTACATGCACAGTTAAGTGGAGGTACAGTTATAGCTCAGCTAGGCCATTTATTAGACTACTGTCCTTGTCCCAGTATAAAAGCACGGGAGGGGAAACAATTTATTTACAGTCCTTCCAAAAAAATGCGGAGTTTTTTTGTGATTGTTGCGGGCAAAAATCCTTGATTATGCGGCACGTTTTCTTAAAAAATGTGATGGAATATGCAGGATATTTATGCAATTTCATGCGATGAAATTGCGGGAACTTGCAAAAATTGCAGGAACTTGCAAAAACTGTGGTTTGATGAAATAGAGGAAAAAAGTGATTCCCCCAACACCCTGTTCTCACTAGGCTACTACCTCAATGTAGTCATTTCTAATTACTTCCTAGGATAAGCAAGCATACTACATGACAGAAAGTGCAGGGAATATTTAAGTTCTCATCTTGTTTTATTTCAGACCTTAATAAACACATGGCTCAAACTTACAAAACATTGCTGAGTCAAACAAGTTCTGTAGCTAGAATATGCTACAACTTATGTAAAAATAAATAAATAAAATAGATATTATGTCATGAGGAGTGAGGATGAGGAAAATCAGAGATGCTGGGATTAAGAGGGTCATCAATGCCAAGACAAGGTGGGTGACAAGAAGAGCAGAAACTGAGGTAGTTCAATTACAGAATAAGCATATGTTGGTGTTGATGCTTTGAACATTTATTACACAACAAATTCCCCTTTAAGTAATTAGTTATGGTACTTCTTATCAAAATCACTAATGCATCAGGATAACAAGTTTTATTTATTCTTTTCTTGATTTAATTACAGGCTTGAGACTAGATCAGGCTGAAAATGTCATTCTTGTAAATCATTATTTTAATTTTTTAATGCCAAAGCGCCAGCAATAGTTGTGGCTGGAGGCATCGTGTTTTCAGGTTGTCGTCCGTCCCATTCTCATGAACTTGATAGTTTAAGAATGCTTTGACAGAATTTCTTAAAATTTGGCAAAATCTATTTGCTTCATCCTTGAGTCCAAGTGGAGTCATCCTTGAGCCCACTTAGACGCAAGGATGACTCCACTTGGACTCAAGGATGAAGCAAATAGATTTTGATGTTCAAAAGTCAAGGTCATCATGACCTTGCATCGATCTCATTCTCCTGAATGCAATATCTTAAAAGAGATACTCTGCTAGTTTGCAAGAAGCTTGGTATCAGAACAGTGTGGGTAGTATGTGTAAATAAACTGCAGTAAACTTCCTTCCATCTAACCAGTACCTAGATATCCCTCCTTGCCCTCAAAATCCTGTCATCTGGTGGAATTTTGCCGTCTCTTGGGCTGTTGCTCAAACTGCAGGCTATACTTCCGCATTTTCGTATTACCCGTCACTCAAGCCGCCAGTGCATTCTGGTAATTGTAGGTTTTCTCCCTCTTAAGCAAAAGTGTCCCTACCTCTGTTTTCTCTGGTTCTGTAGCACCAATTTCAAGTATTTTTGTCTTTCTATTGCAGAGACATTCTAGTGTTATTAAAAGGCCATCTTTCCAGCATTGAAATACTCCTTTAAGAAGGCTTTCAGAGAATTTTTGGCACAGATGTCCATTAATTACTCCTAGATTTAAAATATATATTTTTTATCTTTATCTTTTATCAGTTTTGTATATAATTTTATTAGGTTTGCATTATTTATTTTACTTTTAACCCTTATTGTCCTTTATTCCAAAAAATTGCTGTGGTGATGACAACCTGTTGTCTCTCTGTGTTTGTTTTGCAGGAATGGGAGCAGAAGACCGGCACATAAACCACCTGACCCCTCTTATCAGTCTCACCTTCAGTTCTTTTTTCTCTTTTTAAGAAATTGTTTATATATTTATTTGTTTATACTGTCAGAGAGTGGGTTGAGGAGCACACAAGCATCCACGTGAACAAAACCAGTTGCTGTCACTACCAAAATATACACAGGCAACCTTTTTAACTAGTTTTGCCATTAAGCATGCTTAGTATACTAAGTTGTGCAACTTGTGTCGTCCGCTGTACTTTCTTTTCAAGCAACCACCTTTTTATCCTTTTCACTCAAACCTGTTTGACTGTTTGGGTTCAAAAAGGTCAAAACCAAGTATTTATTTGTAAATGTTTAGAGGAAATACTAGCTTCCCTTTATTTATGTTGATATATTTAAAGGGGTTTTTTTTTTGTTGAATTTGTGGCACTCCACAGAATCCCATCTCCTACACCGTTTATTGTTCTCATTCATGGGTGTCGGCATCAGCAAACAAAGTACATCACGGTAATCAGAACACACACCAGCTGAATAACAATGCAGCTCCTCTTTAAAGGAATAGTTTGTATTATTTGAAGTGGGGTTATTTGAGGTACTTATCCATTATCTGACATGGAGAATAAGCAATGTACTGCTGTGGAGAGGTCAACAATAAAACAGATTTTAACCACCTAAAAAAAGTCCCTCCTAAGAAAATAAATATCAGATTAAGTATACACTATACTGAGAAAATTTTCAGCGCTTTACCTTTCCAGTAGACTGCCTGTTCTGATGGGGAAGCCGTTGACAACTTCAGTTCCCCATCTATGCTCTCGTCAAAGCCACTAGTCTCCCTCGACAAAAACAGGGATTTTAGCTCGCTGAACACAGGAGCTGCTGGTCGTTGCTTTGATCAATTAGATAGTTTGTGACTTTGGTGAATCCAAACTAACTCTTTTAAATGCCAAAGTCACACAATAACACAAATAAAATAACTGTTAGAGGCAGCAGTAGACCAGCAGCTTCTGTGTTCAGGAATATTAAATCACTGTTTTTTTCAGTGAAGTAAAAGTAACAACCTAATTTTCCAGTCGTAAATCACTGTCTGTGACAGGTAAAGTGAGGAAAAACTCTTAATACAATGCACACATAAACTGATATTGATTTTTTTAGGTGGGACTTCTTTTGGGTGGATAAAATCAGCAGTAGATTGCTTAGCTCCCATATAGGACTTCAGCCTGATTCACCAAACTGGGGATGTGCCAACTGACATCTACTGTATGTAATACATTGACGATGGATACGTACCTCACACAGCCTCACTTCAGAAAATCTGAACTATCTCTTTAAGGGGCTTTTGAAAAAGCAGAATCATTCTAAAGATCATCCAGACTCAAAAAACATAATGAACTGTGGAGGTTGATCAGTATGGCTGTTAGACATGTTGACATGTTTAAAGAGGGCTGATTTATGCAAAGCAGTGTAGTTGTTTACCTTTTGGGGGTTTTTTTGTTTTTTTGTTTTGTTTTATTTTTGTTTTATTAAAATCAAAAGTAGGGTATGTAACACACAAGAGTGTCCCATCCCATTAATAAAGAAGATATTCATTTTTTTTACTTGGTTATATTTGGGACAGTGTAAGGACATTTTTACACACAGAAAGGAATTAATTAGAAATCAATGAAATATGTTTTGTTCGAACCTACCTGGTAACTGTTTTACTTCCTGTCTATATTTTCTGTGCCTGCAGGGGTGCCAAAATGTAGAATATAATTTTTTGACTCAAAAATGTTGAATGAATACTACCACAAACAGAGAGGATCTGATTTTTGCACTCCAATATTAAGTATTCAATACACAAAAACAAGATCAGGTAAGGGGGCTCTTGTAGCATAGTTACAAAGAACTAGTGCTGCATGATTAATCTAATTGCAATCGCAATTGCGATGTCAGGCTGTGCGATTACATAACCGCATAAAATGCTGCGATTTGCAATTTAATGTAAATAAATGTTAACGTGTGTGCCTGTGAATGTGACTACCTCTCCTGTAGTGTGTGGAGTTTGTTGACATTATGCCCACAAGCAGTGACCAACATAGACGGTGAAGAACAGCATGAGCACGACCATGAAAAGACTGAGTTGGTGGCGAAAAAAACGCAACATCTATTATATGGCAATACTTTGGATTCAGGTACGGCGACATTGAACAGAAAGACGTGCTGTGTAAAAGTTTAAAAGTTAAAGTCGCCACGTCCCGCGGCAACACGATCAATCTATATCAGCACTTGAGACAGCACAGAGGAAAGTAGGAAGAATGCAAGCAAGAGAAAGCCGAGCCGTGTAACGTTAAAGACAAAGGGACAACTGAAAGCCGCCAGAGCCTCATAAAACAACATCCCAGCACAGTTACGCAAACATTTGTAAGTGTCACGGGGGAATCATGGACTCCATAACAAACTATATAATAACAAATTAAAAATTGAGTAATTTTGCTCGGTTTCGGCCCACTTGACATGCTGCTGTGTTGTGCTATGGCGCAACAACGCCTGAACACAACACAGGCTCGCTCCGCTGGGGGTACAGTGCCGTGCTGCGTCTGTTGATGGTCATTTACACTGTCCATAACAATAACTATGTCAGGTCAGGTCAGTGCCCCCTGATATAATGTAGGGGAAACACTGAAATAAGCAAGAAGACTAATGATACCATTTTTTTATTATATTGTAATCGCAATCGCAAATTGCGATATTGTCCACTCAAATCGCAATCACACATTTTTATCAAATCGTGCAGCACTACAAAGAACATACTAAATCTGCTCACAAATAAGCCTGGTTCCAGACCTCTGAGATGCTTCCCACCTCTTTGATTTGGTGCTGTGCACACTGATATCTGTTTTCCCCTGGTTGGAAACATCAACCAATACCAGGCTAGCTAGCTACATTAATAAAAAAAAAAAAGACATAAACATGAATGAGATGGAAGCAGCTCTACAACGTAGGGCTCATTTATACTCCATTTGCATACGAAAATAGATAACATCAGTTTCAACAGCCAATAGATGGGACTTAGAGGGCAGAGTCAACAGTTTCACACAATAACATACGAGGTGACGGTGGAGGAGGCCATAATATTGAATCTTAAGTTTAAGTTTATTTACTTTATTAATCCCCCTGAGGGGGATTCAATGTTTTCACTCTTGTTTGTCAATTACACACAGGTCTGAAAGACACACACATGCACAAACAGGACCTATACATGCACAAAGTGGAGAGATGTCAGAGTGAGGGGGCTGCCCTTGGTGAGGCGCCCCGAGCGGTTGGGGGGTTCGGTGCCTTGCTCAAGGGCACCTCTGCAGTGCCCAGGAGGTGAACTGGCCCCTCTCCAGCCACCAGTCCACGCTCCATATTTTTTTTGGTCCGGATGGGGACTTGAACAGGCGACCCTCCGGTTCCCAACCCAAGTCCCTATGGACTGAGCTACTGCCGCCCCCATCTTATAATGGAGGCAGCGTCGTAGACAGTGGTGGTCTGTAAGGCCTGTAAATACATGGTTCCTACAGTCATGGAAAATCTAGAAAAGTCATAAAATTAGTAGAAATCATTGAAAGATTTGGAAAAGTCAATAATTTTTTGTTGTGTCAAATGAAGTTGTTGCGGTAATCTGTCGTGAATTATCTTCCACGTAATGTAATATAACAGAAAATTCACTTCTTGTAGCTGTTGACGTAATGTAGCTCTAATACGTCAATTTGTGACGTTTTGCTAACTATCATGTAGGTTTCTTCATTTTCCCACCATGTTCCATCCTTCTCTTCATGTATGCCACCTACCTGAAATTATGTTTGAATAGAGTTTCTGATATGTTTGAAAAATGCCAGCCAAGTGGGACAAGGCTAAAAAAAATGTTATAAAGTGTTAGGAAATCTCCAGGCACCTCACAATTCGATTCAATTATGATTCAGAGGGCAACGATTTGATGATAAAACAATTATCGATGCATCACGTTTCATCAAAATTCTATAAATGATACATTTTTCTCACTGTGTGACTGCTTGCTACTTTTAAAACACAGCATACTGTATCAATCATAGCATAGCATCGGCCAGCTCCTACAAGGGTCCAACAACTACATAGCTGTGCTAATGACTCCCATGCAATGGTTTCGGATTTTCTTCATTTTCAGACTGATTTTGCAGGTTTTGAGCTAAAAGTTTTGCCTGGAGCACATTGTGTATTAATGATACTCGTCCCCCACAGGGGTTGGAAGGACAAATACATTTCTTCCTCGTTCCAAAACCAAAATCAAACCCTGAAAAGTGTAGGGTTAGCTAACATTAGCGACTGAAGGTATAGTTTACTGAATACGCATGCTACTTTTGCTTTTTAATGATTATAACAGTGAATAAAGACCTACTCTGCTTCACAGGGACCAGTGAAGGGAAACAGAGAAACTTTACTGATATTCAACCAGCTGTGTGTCATTGCAGTGTGTCAGTGTCTGAATTCCTCTGGAGCTACCCGCCTGTCCAGTGGCAGAGGTCTGGGTGCTGGGGGCAACAAGGGGGGAAGCCAAACACCATTCATCTGCACTTACTGTGATGACCCACAGTAGGTTGAATATCAGCTTCCCTTTATATTTATGGTCTTCTGTCTCAATCACCAGTGATGTAGTGGTTCACTTGTACACTGGGATCTGTTCTCTATAGTGGGGCTTCAGCTTCAAATCTTTATTGTAGAATTAAGAACTGATTATTTCTTTCACCCCTATTAAGCGTCCTGGGACAGTCATGAAAAAGTTTTAAAATTTTGTCCATGAAAATGTGTGGGAACCCTGAAAATACATCACATGTGGATGGAGAATTCTTGTCATTATATAAACGTATTGTTCATTTCTACTATTTTTTAAATGTCTTCAGCATCTCCTACGACGTAACTCATTTGAACTATGCTACACTGCCTCCATGATCGCTGGTGGTACTGCTCCGTTTCGTCTGTATCTGTAAGCTTTCAGAAAACGTGCAACATAGAGCACAACAGAAGGCTTCGTCTGTGTCTGTATATGTATCTGACATTGAGCATAAATGAGCCCTTACAGAAACTCTAAAGTGGACATAATTTAACTGCCTTTAGCAACAACAAACATCACTGACTGAAGATAAATAAATATGATTTTAGTAAGATGGATATGTCACTCTCTACAGATTAGTTATGGCCAAACCAAAACAAGTAACCTACTCAAAAACCAACTCAATGTCAGACTGATAAAGTCAAATGGTAATTAGCTAATAGCCACAGATCTGGCAGGCAGCTGCAAAATTAGTGTTTAAACAAGGAGTATTTAAGCTAGCAATGAACATAACCGATGCCTCACTTCACCGCCCCCTGACTGAAACCTGTTGTCACAACTGGTAACTGTCAGTATTCAGTCACCCAGTGCAGCTTTAGCCACGCTGTTTCAGGGGTATCTTGTTAATTGTGCCTCTCTAAATAGTCCCTTAGTGTGATGATGATGGCTGTTATTAGACTGTAGTCACACTCTAGCAGGGTGTGTGTTAGTGTTGGTAAAGCTGGGAAGGACAGACCGAGGCGTGACTGCCCTTAGATTTGCATTGGAAAACTCAGAAACCTCAACCGCTATGGCTGATGTTAGTCCCTCATTCAAGAGCCTTGGTCCAGCTCCTCTGATCACGCCACTGGTTTACTGTAGTGCTGTGATCTGGCTCTGTGTGTAGTTTGTGTGTGTATGCGTGTGCATGGGTGCTGTCTCTCTCAGTGCCTCCAAGGCACATTCCAAACCCATCACCATTACACTGACTGAAATAGAGGCAATTGCTGTAAACTTAAATTGCTGTGTGTACTGTTGAATTAAAGACTGTGACTTTGATTTTCAGACTGCTTCACACACACACACACACACACACACACACACACACTCTCTCTCTCTCTCTCATTAATGTCACATTTTATGGTGCTTTTTTAATATTTTGTTCCATTGCTTATGCTGTTATGCTTGCTGTTGTGCTGATAATGCTATGTATACATACATGGTGCTTTATCTGGATTTTTTATGGAATTAGCATTAGCAATCACTACTGCCACAGTGACACACTACATACAGCACATTTGTGCCAACTGCTCCTTACTCATGTAAGTATTTCCTTTTCCCTTCCTGTTTTCAAACCCATATCCCACAAGTCTGCCAGCTGTAGAGTGTATTCATCATGTTAGCATGAAGACAGCATCTGGGGAGTTATATCTACAAGTATTTAGTTAAGTATATACTTAATTTTGATTCCCTTTTGGCTCAGCGAGGCTTCTAACTGAGCAAGATGTCTGATGTCAGTAAATGCGAACCTGCTGTATAGAGCTTTGTGTCGGGGATGGAGGGGGGTGGGAGTTCTCATGCATCAGTCCTTGTTTTTGCACCTTATATATTTTCTACTCTGTTGTATATCTCAGACAGTCTCCGCCTCGGTGACAGACATGCGTGTACATAAATTAATAAACCTCCTGACAAACAGCCTCAGTGACTGCGTGCCTTATTGGTGGGGTTGTTATGAATTTTGATTATAACAAAATAGAGAAATGCCCTTCATATTTTTGAGTCTGAGGCCATGGTTCTGTGCTGGAAAAAGGTGGATTGCCCTCTCTGGGTTAGTAGAGAGTTACTGCCTCAAGCCAAGGAGTCTTGTTAATCAGTGAGGGTTGCGCTAGACAGTCGTGGTGAAAAGAGAGCTGAGCTAGAAGGCAAAGCTTTTGATTTACCAGTCCCTATATGTGGCAACCCTCACCTATGGTCATGAGCTTTGAGTAGTGACCAAAAGAATGAGATTGTGGATACAAGTGGCCTCTGTAGCTCAGCTCAGCCTTAGAGACAGGGTGAGGAGCTCAGACTTCTGGAGAGAGCTCGGAGTAGAGCCACTGCTCCTTCGCATCAAAAGGGGCCAGTTGAGGTGGTTCGGGCATCTGATCAAGATGCCCTCTGGGGGGCCTCCTGTTGGAGGTGTTCAAGCCACGTCCAACTGGTAGGAGGCCCTGGAGCAGACCCAAAACACACTTGAGGGATTATATATCTTATCTGGCATGGGAACACCTCGGGATCCCCAATGGGAAGCTAGAAAGCTTTGCTGATGAGAGGGACGTCTGGAGTACTTTGCTCAGCCTGCTGCCCTCGCAACCCAGATAAGAGGATGAAAATGGATGGATTGATATTTTTAAGCACTTAAAGGACTTCTCATCCACATTGGCTCATAAACTGAGGTTTGAGTTGAGAAAAAGCAGTGGCAGTCTTTGCAGTGTTAAAAAACGGGTGGGGATTCAAATGTGTACATTTCCACACAAGTAGGCAAAGATCATGTGATATGACTGAAAGCTCCAGAGCAGCTGCTAAGTGGGCCATTTTTTTGTCATCCTGCTGACATACAGACAAATAAAGAAGCCAACAAACCAAATAAAGCTGTGTGTTCTCAAAATTAGAAACAGACACAAATCACATTAAAGTAATTAAAAGTTGGTCAACCTTTACCCTCAAAAAACTTCAGTTTGTACTTAAAAGTAGTAACAGTGTGTTGATCCAGACAGCCTCATTAAAAACAGGTAGTACTGAGTGTTGTATACACACAGATGTAGTGATGGGTGTCTAGATAGATAGATAGATAGATACTTTAATAATCCTTGGCAGGAAATTGCAATATTACAGCAGCATCATACATTCACTCATTCATTGCACACAGAAAAATAAAAACACAGATCTATCTACATAACAGGTTTAGTAAAATATAAAAAGCTAAAAGAAAGCTAAAAGCTAAAAAAAATAGACGATGCCTAAAAAAACTAATTACTACTAAAAGTATAAATAAAAACAAATGAATAAAAATAATGTACTGATAGATTAAATAAATAGGATAAATGCTAAAGTGCTGGAGTTATTGCACATAGAGGGATTGAGAAGTTATTGCACACTAATTGCACATTAAACAGCTTGATGGCATCTGGCAGGAAAGACCTTCGATACCGTTCAGTCTTACATCTTGGTGGGATCAGCCTGCCACTGACAGTGGTCTGCCGAAACACCTCCAGGGCATGAAGTCATTGTTCATTATAGCATTCATTCTTCTCAGCATCCTCACTTCAGCCACCTGCTCAACCCAGTCCTGAGTAGTGCCAATGGTGGTGCTTGCCTTTTTAATCAGTTTATTGAGTCTATTTCTGTCTGATGCACGAGCACCCACCCCCCAGCACACCACACCAAAGAACAGAGCACTGGCTACCACAGTCTTATAGAAGGAGCACAGCAGTGGTTTGCAGATATTAAAAGATGGAAGCCTTCTAAGAAAATACAGCCTGCTTTGACCCTTTTTATATACTGCCTCAATGTGGCTGAACCAGTCCAGTTTGTTATCCAACTGTACTCCTTAATACTTGTAGTTAGACAGGGCTTGACGCTAACTTTTTTCCCAAGGAGCACATGTGCTCCTAAGTTGAAAAAGTAAGGAGTGCACAAAGAACTTTAGGGGCACAATGTAAATTGATCAAATAATGTGTTTTCTGTAATAAACTTGATGCAAAGAGACATTTACAAGCAAAATTATTTAATGAATTTGTATACAAAATGTACAGAAAGGTAAAATCATCAAGTTTTGAAAAAGTATTGCAATTTAATTTTGTCTTTAAGGTTATTATCTTACATATATTATCTTTGCAATATGATTATCTGATATAATGTTACTACTATCCTAAAACATTCTCCAGGTCCTCTGAAACTCTGCAGGACTTACTTCCACCCTGCCCAGCACCGGTACTGCGGCAATGCAATGGAGCATATGCATTGAAACAAACAATATTACTGATGTATTAAATAATGTTGCGTTTTCTTATTCCGACGCCACACAGTCACATCTACAGTACACGCATGAACACGAACACGAACACATGCTTGCTCAGATTAACCCCTCTGATCCCACTCTAACATTCACACACAACAGGCCAAGCCTATTTACACATAAACGCACAGATGAAACTATAGCAAACAACAAAGTACATCCAGTCCACAACCACAACCAAAACTCATCTTGCTGCCTTGAATCTAAATCAACATCATATTCATTATCATCACAAGTCAGCACTCATATCAGACTGATGTGCAGAGCCGCGCGCGCGCACACACACACACACACACACACACACACACACACCCAACAACAAAACAAGCGCAGCTGCGCAGTTACTGAAAAGTAACCAGAACGCTGAATTTCTGACCATTACCGCCCGCAACCGCAATGTGTATGTCCACTCCCACCCGCTCCCGCAAAACTCTGATTTTGTGTCTTCTCCCGGCTCGCAGGAGAAAACACGTCATTTTATAGGCTATTAATAAAGAGATTCATGGGGTTGTTTATTTCGTTTCCCTGGTCTGCATGTCTTAACGCACTGGTCAGGAATAGGGTTCCTATTTCGTTGTTTTCATTTAGTTTTTAATGATATAAAGGCTGTTTCATATTCTATTCTCCTCCTCTGTATTTATTTATTTTTCTACCTTTATAGAATCACGCAGTGATTGAGGTTAAGGCAAGCCCGGCGCCAGGATGAAGTTACTGAGGGGGCGGTTAAAAATTACGAGGGGGCAAATCTTTATGATGCAACATAGGTTCACACAGTGAGTTATAAATAGCGCGCAGACATGCGTAGTAGTCACGCGTAATGACAGCTCGTCTGACAGATAGACAGATGGAGCAAGCGGCAAATTGGTATGAAAGCTGGTTCAGGGCATATTCGTCCATTTATGAATAAATATGGAGTGGAAACGCTCATGCATGTGCACCAAGTTCCTGTGTTGACATCCTGTCGCTAGGCTACATCTTCTTCTTCTTCTTTTTCTTATTCTTCTACTCTTTCATGGGGACCTGGCGGGACCCAATCCCAGTGCAGCCCTCTATGTCAGAGTACAAAAGTTACCCGGGCCATGCCCCCCCCCCCGGTTCCGCGGTCTATGTGTCCATGTACTACTGGGCAGTCATGACACCAACGAAAGAGGAAATTACTGGACCTGGAGTCGGACTTCTCTGTCACCGGTAAGCCGTTATCTTGTGCACTATGATCCTCTGCCGTATTCCTGTCTGTGACCCCCATTCAACCCACAACCGCCGTGATAACAGGGGCGCCCCACTCCACTAACTTGACGTGGAAATGAGCGGTAGTCTAGAAAACTGAATTTTTGTTTTGTTTTGTTTTGTTTTGGAGGGTGCTCGTGCGCCCTCACATAGATTGCGCCCTGGGCGGTCACCCACATTGCCAATAGCAAAAACCGTCCCTGCCTCCGCCACACTTTGACTTATTTCCACCCTGCTGACAGTGGGACTAACGGCCGGGCTCCACCGGCTGCAAACTAAGCGTCACGTCAGTGTAGCGTCACGGCGTATTCATATGGGCTCCACTGACTGCATACAGAAGTGTCACGTAGAGAAGCCAGCGGGGTTGTTTACCGTTTGCTGAGCCGAGAGGCTGCATGTAGGCTGCATGAAATGTTAAAGCATTTTCCACCTAAGCTATTACATATTTTTGCGTTATCTACAAGTTTACTGTACTGTTTGTCATCTACTCGCTTTCAAATGTCCGCCACAGACATTTACACAATGTCACAGATAAACATGGGTAAATGCATGAAAAAAAATCATCACATATCACCTCTGATAATGGTTTATTCATTTGAAAACACATTGTGCTCGTTTAGCACACTATTTCATGTAGTTTTTATCTGCTGGAGGGTCGCGTAGGGGAGCGTAGCGCGACAAAAATAGAAGAGCCGCGTAAAATAGAGAGTTGTCACGTGGCAGACGGGGGTTGTCGCGCCGCTCCCGTTGCCGGTGGAGCTGCTGTAATTGATTAAGGGGGGCGAGCTGCTACGGGACTCACGCTGCAGACGTGTCGCGCCACTGACGTGCCCGGTGGACCCCGGTCGTTATATTCATTGTGCCGACAGTGGCTTGGAAAACTGCCCATAACCGTGTCACCGTGGGAAGAGGGAAGAGGGAAGGCGGCTGGAGTTTCTCCAATATTTGCGGTTAGATTATCATATTTTTTTTATTGACAAAAATATAGGCTGCTTCAGCTGATTTTTTATGCGCACATGTGCCCCTAAATATTTTTTACAGTTCGCACACACCTATTTTTATTCGCAAATGCGAGTGAAATGCTTGCGCTGTCGAGCCCTGTTAGACACAAGCTCCACCTCTGTTCCCTGTATGGAGACGGGGACTGGTTTGGTCCTCTTCCTCCTAGGGCATTAACGACTTAGATTTTTTTCAGGTCGACTTATCTGTCATTAAAGTCTAAGTCGAGTCGAAAAGTCATTTGATGACGTCATCACATTGACACGGCGGAGGAAAGTGACGTATCTCCACACATGTGATGTGTGTCTGTCACTCTCAGGCCTGAACATACTCGGGCGTACTATTAGCGGAGCGGGCTCCACGAGGAATGTCCGCAGTCATTCAGGCTTTCATAGTCGAGTGCACTTCCGCGTTGTAGTTTCCTGTAAAAAAATCCCTGCAATGTGAAAAATACATGCCGAGCAGTCACTGGTGCGCAAAGCGGAGTCTGTGCAGTCGTAAAATCTGAGCTTTGCGCGCACAGGGCTTGCGGACGTCCGCTTTGAGTCCGTGCGGACCTCCGTGGAGTCCGTTCCACGTACCTTCCGCCCGAGTATGTTCGGGCCTTCAGGCGTTTTCTCAGGCCTATCACCTTCTAGGTTCTCTGCAGCCATGTCTCTTGTCTTGTTGTGGTCTGAGTTAATTTCCCCTCTACGCGCCAAGTAACGTTACCACCCTTTTTATGAAGGGACTATGACTATTGGTTAAGTCAAGGATAAAGTATTAGCATAAGCCAATCAGAGGCAGCGATTGCATTCTGTACACAAGCACACAGAGAGAGAGAGAGAGAGAGAGAGAGAGGGGGAAAAAACACACGACTTGTCGACTCCTCCCGGGGGGGGGGGGGGGGGGGTCGACTTGTGCCACTGACGTTGACAGGTCGACAAATCGACTTTTCTGTTAATGCCCTACTTCCTCCTAAAGTCAATGACCATTGTTTTGGTCTTTGAGATGTTCAGCATTAGGTGGTTTTGCTTACACAAGTCCACAATTGTGCCCCTGTATTCCCCCTCACAGTTTCCCCTTATACAACCCACAACAGCTGTATCGTCAGAAAGAAAGAAAGCAGGTGTCTAGGTTGCATTGAAAGTCAGATGTATACAGTGTAAACAGGAAAGGCGACAGGACAGTTCCTTGAGGGGCCCTCGTGCTGCACAGAGCAGTCTTGGATACACGTTCTTCTAGTCCGCTGGATATCCTGCCCACAACTTTGCTGAAAAATGTTTTCAGCACTATTGGTCCATCTCTGCTCTCCATAATCAATAGCTCACTGGTTTCTGGTCGTGTCCCGTCCCATTTCAAGCAAGCGGTTGTTCAGCCGCTTCTCAAAAAGCCCAATCTGGACCCCGATGTTCTTAGTAACTACCGGCCCATTTCCAAGCTGCCCTTTGTATCTAAGATTCTACAAAAAGCAGTTGGTTAGTGACAGCGTTGAACAGTTACAATATCTTAGATAAATTTCAGTCCGGTTATCGTCAGTTACATTCCACAGAAACTGCTCTTCTCAGGGTCTCCAATGACATCACGATGGCCTCCGATGCCGGTAAATCCACTATCCTGGTTCTGCTTGATCTCAGTGCAGCCTTTGACACAGTTGATCACCACATCCTTTTAGACAGGAGGGACAGGGTAGGACTCTCAGGGACCGCTCTTCATTGGTTTAAATCCTATCTGTCTCATCGATCCTTTTCTGTGGCTGTTGGCCCTCATAAATCAGAGTTTGCCCCCCTTTCTTGCGGGGTGCCCTGTGGTTTCCTGTGCCCCAAAGTTCAGTGCTTGGGCCTATCCTCTTTATGCTATACATGCTCCCTCTCAGAGATGTCATCAGCAATTTTAAAGGTATCTCATACCATATGTATGCAGATGACCTCCAGTTATATTTTTCTTGTAACCCTGATAGGACCGATGGAATTGACTCACTGTACGTTTGTATGAATGTAATTAAGGACTGGATGCCTTCTAACTCCCTTCAGTTGAACGCAGCTAAAACTGAGATTTTAATTATTGCACCTGATGCCTCAGCATCTAAAGTGGCCAGCTGCTTAGGGTCCCTCAGTGCAAATGTGCGCCCCAAGTTGAGAAACCTTGGGGTCACATTTGATCAGGCCATGCTCATCGATGACCACATCAAAACTGTCACTCGCTCCTGCTTTTTCCACCTCAAAAACATTTCCAAACTCAGATCCATGTTAATTTATTCCGAGCTAGAAATGATCATCCATGCTTTTATTTCCTCACGTCTGGATTACTGTAATTCTCTTTTCACCTGTCTAAATAAAACTTCATTAGACCGCCTCCAGCTGGTCCAGAACGCTGCCGCCAGGATTCTGTCCAGACCTCATAAGTTCACTCACATCACTCCAGTCCTGGCATCCCTGCACTGGCTCCCTGTTAATTTCAGGATCCAGCACAAGATTCTAACCATCACTTACAGAGCCCTCCATGGTCAAGCACTGCATACTTGATGGATCTGGTGTCCTTTCACTGTCCTGTCAGGTCACTGTGGTCCGCTGAAGGCCGCCTACTTACTGTCCCTCACACAAGATTAAAGACGAAAAGTGATAGAGCCTTTAAGGCTGTTGCACCGAAATGGTGGAATGCACTACCTCATGAGCTCAGAGGGGCCTCTTCCGTGGACATTTTTAAAAAGCAGTTAAAAACACATCTGTTTAGGCTTGCGTTCCATTAATTGTCCATTGTATCATCTCTGTATTTTGCTGCACTTTACTTTTTATTTGTTTTTGTGTATTTTGCATTGTTTCTGTTATTGTATTTTTTGTATTTTATCTTGTGAAGCACTTTGTGAGTCCTCTCTGTGAGAAGTGCTATATAAATAAATTTACTTACTTACTTACTTTTGGAGCTGCACGTACTGTGGTCTGGCAGTTAAATAATCCAACACCCAGGAGACAAGCTCTGACTCCACCTGCATCCTCCTCAACTTCTCACCCAGCAGCTCCGGCTGGACTGTATTAAAAGCACTTGAGAAATCAAAGAATGTTATCCTCACAGTTGCATCAGAGGTGTCAAGATGAGCGTGGATCCTCTGGAGCATGTAGATGAGGGCATCATCAACACCGATACTGGGCTGATATGCAAACAGTAAGGGGTCGATGAATGTGCTCACTGTGGTTCTGATGTGAGAGAGGACCAGTTTCTCAAGTGTCTTCATGATATGAGAAGTTAGGGCGATGGGTCTGTAGTCATTAGGGTCGGATGGATGTTTCTTTTTGGGGACAGGGATTTTAAAAGTTTGGGGCTTATCCCATCTGGCCCAGCCACTTTTCCCTGCTTTAGTCTGTCCAGTTCCCTCCTGACCTGGAAAGAGTGGATTATTAGGGGTGAAGCTGGTGGCGAGGTGACAGGTGGGTGGGGGAGGGGGTGCTAGACACTGGCATCAGGCGCGGCGCGGTTGAACAGTCAAACAAATTTAGGTTGTCAGCGAGGTCACAGTCACCATCGGGCAGAACCCCCCCCTCCCCCCCGCTTGAGGCCAGTGATTTTTCTCATTCCAGACCAGACCTGCTTCACCCCACCCTCTTGCAGCTGCTGTTCCAGTTTATGTCTGTATTCTTGCTTACCCTCCTTAATTTTCACCTTAAGTTCCCATTGTATTTCTTTTGCTTTAACCTTGTCGTCTCCTCCTGAGTAATTCTCCCGGAATGTCGTGTCTTATACTGGCGACTTAAGCAAATGGTGCAAGCTCTAGCAGTTGTTGTCGGGAGTAGACAATAGCCGGCAGCTGACTCCTCTGTTCCGCGAGGAGAAGTTGTCCCAGGAGTGCGCACGTTAAAAGCAATCTTATCCACTTAATTTCCAGTTGATAACACAGCAGTAGAACAATAAAACGGTAAAAACGATTAAAATCACAAAATGAAACGAAGTAAAAACACTCTAGAAACACTTAAAACAAACTTGCTGAGCTGCATGTAACAGGCTGCCGCTTCACCTGGCACCATGTTTAAAGAGGAAGAAAGTATCATTTGCTCATAAGGAAAATGTTACTTTCCACATGCTGAGTCCCTCAGCAGGACTGTGTTATGTTAACACAGTGGATGAAGGGTGTAGAGGTAAAGAAGCATTTCCAAGAAGAAAACATTGTTTAAGAAATCCTTTTTACACATTTTGTAACCTAATTAATGCAGTTTTCAGGGACAAGCTCACGTGTGCATACTGTCATCAACACTGTTAAACGTACAGTAGGTTTTCAGTGTTTGATTGCATGGAAACATTTTACTTCCCGTAAACGCCACAAGATGGAGACAAAGTCCACATTTTATTCGCTGCCTGTTCATTTAAAACACTGAACATTTGATTTGTCACTTCTTTACATGCATATTATATGTTTTTTCTTGATTGCTAAGACATGCATCCTGACACAAGGATCCACTTAATCTTCCATATCACCTTCTTAGCACAGCATAAGTCTTCTGTGATAACATGTTTTCATTGGTTTCACAC
This sequence comes from Epinephelus fuscoguttatus, assembly GCF_011397635.1. Taxonomy (NCBI): domain Eukaryota; kingdom Metazoa; phylum Chordata; class Actinopteri; order Perciformes; family Serranidae; genus Epinephelus; species Epinephelus fuscoguttatus. The sequence goes on from NC_064774.1 coordinate 35,413,251, forward strand.
ATTTTTCACTCCCTTTTTCAAAACAGTTAACACAGACCTAATAGAAAGACCCCAAACTCTATTGGATTAACTGTTAAACAAAAGGAAAACCTCCATGCACAGCTGATAGAAATTACTTGCATAACTATGAATCTCTGATGCAGTTGTGAGAAACATTTTTGCACAACTCTTCAACCAGCAATCAACCTGCATTTACCTACAAAAGATGCCATCTCTGTGTTGTTGTTTGCAAGCATAGATCAAAGAGGAAGCACATTGTTGTTTTTAAAATAACTCCACTGACTTTTGGTTTCATGCAGAGAATTAATAGTGGTAGTTCTTAAAGAAAATCCAATCAAACTATGTTGTCCATACCCTTACCAAAAAGTAGTTTACTTAAAGGAGCAATAAGCGAAATTCATCATTTCTAGATTGAAGGAATTAAAAAATTGCTATGTGAAGAACTAGAGGTGTAATTTCATCTGGAGTAGGGCTGGGCGGTATGACCTAAAATTTATATCATGTTATAAATCGAATTCCTTCAGGGTAACGGTATATATCGCAGTATAAATTTAAGTGTAAAAGTTATAATAGAAGTGTTTCTGAATGGGTTTTGTAGTCCCTTAGCAAAGCTAAATTGATAAAAGAAAAACAACAACAAAAGCAAAGATATAATGTATTTTTTAGAGCATTTATTGTGCAGAATGCAGATCTCAAAACTCAAAATTAAAACCCAGTACTCTATGGTGCAAAATGTCCCCTGGAATTTATATCAAAAGGTAATTTCCTTCTTTTAGCAAAATCCTAAATGACTGAGTTGTGTTTTTTCCACCTGGACCTTTATGCTCTGCCATTTCTCCTCTAATCATCACGCTGTAACCTGTGACAGGCTGCTATGATACCACAACTATCACACATTCACATAAGGCCCGTTTCCACCGCAGGAACTTCGGGGTAATTTTACGGGGCTGGGGCCGTTGGTGCGCGTCTCCACCGCAGGAACCACCCCTGAAGGACAGAGTTCCGGAACTTTTACGGGGGCTAAACAAGTCCCTGCCTCGGGGTAGGTACTCAGAATGGCCCCGAAAGACTCCCGGCTGGGGCTTGGAGATTACTTGGTGCTGATTGGATATACTCAAGGAGGTATGTGATGTCAACAGAAAGCAACAAAATAGCCGGCATTTTTAAAACTCAGCAGATGAGGATTAGCTCGTTCATATAGCTTCCTCCGCCATGTAAAAAAAACTCACTAAATGGCCCGTGAAAAAATATTCTTTCCAGCGGATATCTTAGTTACAACATGATTGAGCTAGCAAAGCAGTTTTGTGTTGCTATGTGTGGTATTTATTCAGTTTTGGGAAATCATGATGTCTACAAAAGCATCAGCTAACAGCAGCATCAAAGCTATCATCAGGATGTCATCTGTTAAAAGCCTCCCGTTGTCGGATACGACATGAAACTACTCCAGATAGCTCAATCATGTTGTAACTAAGACATCCGCTGGATTTTTTTTTTTTTCACGGGCCATTTAGTGAGTTATTACAGACACCGCTAAAGGCTAACAGCTAACGGCGTCCCTACGTCGCCCCGGTAAATGGTCGCGCAACGATTACGTCACATCCAGAGCCCGTAACTTTACAGGAACCTTCCTCCTACTCCGCTCTCTCAGTGGAGACACGGCAGTTGAGAGGGCCGAGCGAGAGGACATTCCTGTAGTAGTTCCTGCCCCCCAAATAGTACCAGGAACGTCTTCAGTGGAAACGGGCCTATATGGAGTTTTTTGTGGAGCCCCTAGCGTCACATAGGTTGACATTACCAAAGGTTTATGACAAACTCTCTTGCCGAAAACCAACTCCCGTGTGCACACGACGAGAGAGGAGAGGGAGAGATGCCGTGCTGCTGCCAGAGGAGACACTGAATGAGTTCCCTCTGAGCGGTAAGTCGCTAAAAGAGTCTGAGAAGTCCAGGGCTGTTCATAAGACATTAACTCACTCACTCACAAGTTTTCCAGCAACACATGTTGCACGTGCTACGCTAAATCACGGACGTGAACCAGCTCCTCTTGCTCCACTGTCTCTGTGCTCGCAGCCATTTTCACAGTGAGGCAGGTGCGATGATGTCATCGACGATAGGACGGTAGAGCACAAATCTCTACCGTGGGCCAAATTTATATCATTTCTACCATCTACCGCATATACCGTGCAGCCCTAATCTGGAGTATAGCATGACCTCACACACCCTCTCTCTGTGTTGATCTCCAGCCCATTATTTACAAGCCGGTCCGGCTGCGCGTTCATGTACGTTCATGTGAATCCCCCCCCCCCCCGCCCCCCAGAGCCCTTGGCCCTCCCTCCCTATAAAAGGCAATGGCAGCGCGTATTTTCGAAATGAAATGGCAGAGAGCAGAACGTCCACCTGAAGACGACCAGGATCTGACATTATCTCTAAAGAAACAACGGTTGCTGACGAAGAAGTTGTCGGATAAAGAAAGGGACAGAACTCGGATTAACATTGGCCTTGCATTTCCAAGGTGGAGAGCACTGCAAGAGCTAAAAGGGCTACAATCTGACTCGGAGCTAGCTCTTCTTCTCCTGGACAGGTACAACATAAAGTCAAATGTCTGTTTTATTTAGTGTTACAGTAACGTTAAGCACATGTCGTTATGTTGATTCAACTAAATTTAATGTTACAATTGTAGCATGGGTTAATGTCCGGAGCTTGAGTTATTAGCGGTTCGATCCCAGCAATGGGTCAGGCGTTTCGGTTGTGTTAGGTGAGTAACGTTAGCCCAGCAGCTCAGCTAACATTTGCAATTAGCATTGTAAAATGTAGCCCGGCGGGCAGCCTGGCGGCTGTGTTAAGCTATTCTCCTGCCTACTTCAATGATGATGGTCCCTGTAATAAATGCAATATATTTGCTGAAATGGAGGCGAGGCTTAGTGACTAGAAGAGCTGGTAGAAGCTACTCCAATAGCCGTAGTAGCTCTAGTGCTAACTCTGGGAGCTAACGCTAACATTCCTCTCTTCTCCGTGAGCCCGCCAGGCTCCACGCTAGAGCTCGCCAGAGCCGAGAAGCAGGCTCCCGGAACGTTAGCATGGCAGCCGACTGGTGCTAACGCTAACGTCCCCATGCTTCTCGCCTCCGACTCACTGAGCCTGGCGGAGAAGCGTGGGGACGTTAGCACTAATGGACTGCCATGCTAACGTTCCAACTGTCTCCGTGAGACCGTGAGCCCGGCTCCTGGTTCAGTTGGAGTTGGAGCGTTGGCGTGGTAGCCGAGTAGTGCTAACGCTAACAGGAAAGCAGGGAAATAGCTAAACACAGCAGAGACCGAGAGTGAGTGAAAGACACTGCTAACTGCTAAACTAAGCTGGCCGTTTAGATTTTATTTCCTCGCCCCTGTGGCGAGTGAATCTGCCTGCAGTGAAAGTGGGGGCTAACCAGTGCTTCCTCCTCATGCTCCACTTCACTCAGCTGCTAACACAGCCAGTTAGCCTCCGCTAGCTTCCCAGCTAGCGGCTCTCCGTTTGGTTCCAACCGGAGCACTGAGCCCTGGCTTGTTATTCAGGTTAATGTGGGAAGAAGCAGCGGGTATATCAGGCAGCTGAGTGAAGCTGAGTGAAGCGGAGCCTGCGGAAGAAACACCAGGACCGTCTGAATGTGATAGTCCCTGCTGCGGTACTCGTCTTGCCGGCACAGACGAGGCGAGTTTGGGGGGGGGGGGGGGGGGGGTTGGAGAGCAGAGGTAGAGGGAGGAGTGACTCATGACACACTTTGTTTTGCTCTACAGGCAGTGCACAACAGCAAACCTAACGGTGAAACGATTTTGCTTATTGCCCCTTTAAGTATACTATAAGTATACCTTTCTTAAACTAAAATTTAAAGAGGAACTAATGTGTTTTTTCAACCTGGGCCCTATTTTCTGATCTAATTTTGTCTAAATGAGTGATAGGATGTTCACTATTCGGTCTCCTAAGTAGGCGTTGTCCCCCGTAGCCCAATCAAAGACAATGGAGAACCGCCAATCAAAGACGAGTATCCCCACCCTTGCTTGGTTATCGTAGATTAGCTGGGCTAACCGTTAGCGGTGTCTGTAATAACGCAGTAACTCAATAAACGGTCCGTTAAAAAAATATTTCATCCAGTGGATATCTTAGTTACAACATGATTGAGCTAGCAAAGCAGTTTTGTGTTGCTATGTGTGGTATTTATTCAGTTTTGGGAAATCACGATGTCTAGAAAGCATCAGTGGCTGCAGCTGACAGGGACAGCTAACACTAGCAGCAAAGGTTACATCAGGACGTCATCTGTTAAAAGCCTCCCATTATCGGATACGACACTACTCCAGTTAGCTCAATCATATTGTAACTAAGACATCTGCTGGAAAAAAATATTTTTAGTAATCCAGTATCTTTGGTGAAACTGCACTGATTTCAGCACCAGAGAGGAGATATCTGTTGCCAGATCTCACGAGAGTGTGTTGTTGAGACAGAAACAGGTCTTGAACAAAGTAAATTTCCTCCTGATTTGTCTGTCTGAAATTTGCCATTTTGATGTCAGAATGTTCTGAAGATATGTGGCTTGTGATAAATGGGTCCAATATCTGCTTCCGTGACTATGGGGTGAAAGAATCGGCCATAATCTGTAATCCCGTTCATTTCTCCCACTTAAGTCAATGGACTCAGGACCTGCTGTTAGTCTCCTAAAGGTAGGGTGACCATATTTTGATTTCCAAAAAAGAGGACACTCGGCCAGCCACAACATAGCCTACTTAAATGATACTCGCAGTTTACTCAAAGATGCCTTATAATTTGAATATATTTAAAATTTATATGTATGGATAGAAAATTCAGTTATATTACAAAATAATATCTCTCAAAGACAGAAATTCAGATAGGCCCCAATAGGGACACATAGGCTACACACACTAGAGTGTGGCGATCCGAGCCCGACGGTACCCGACGGGTCGGCCGGGTTTGGTCAAAAATGTAGCTATAAATTGTATTCGGGCTCGGGTCGGATTCGGTCAGCTTTCAGTGAAAATGTAGTGTAAAAATAAATAAAATCCTATTGTCTGTCCTGTTTATTGCTTGGGCACTGTTATTTACATGACAACACCTGAACATAACACACACACACAGACACACATTGGCTGTTTGTTTCTACCTCTCCCCTCTCTGGAAGTCTCGGACCTCCAGCCGCCCGCCTCCGCCTTGATTAAACGCTGAAAATAAAATAAAAGAGGGAGACAGGTTTTTCCTATTTTATCTTATTTTGTTTTATTTCTCCCTCTCCTCTCGCTAGAAGCGTCGGACCTCCCGCCTCCCGCTCCCGTCTCAAACACGGAGGTCTCCCTCTCTGCAGCTGAACACGCCCGGCCTGTTAAATAGCCTGTAACCACTGTGTGACACAAACTCAGTGCTTTGGTCATTAAATAATGTCGGGCTCAGTTCAGGTTCGGACAGAAATATGCTGTCCGTGCCGCACTCTAACACACACACACGCAAACACATGGAAAACCGGACATTATCATCAGTTTATAAAAACCCCCCGGACACCCTGGACGGGACGTGAAAAGTGGACATGTCCGGGCAAAAGAGGACGTTTGGTCAGCCTACCTAAAGGGGCATGGTGGTTGCAAACCCCACATGACACTGATACAGGAAACTGACTCGCAGTGGACCGTCTTGGTTTATCCACCGTCTTTGCTTCATCCCGGCTTGCTCTGATGTATTGCAAAAGTGGACGGCGATAAATCCACGAGAGCGAGGCAACTGTTCTCCACCGACTGCACCGTCTGGCTCTCACCTGATCTAACAGCTGATTGGTTTAGATGTCGACTCAACAATATACGTTTTAGAAAAACTACTCATTTTTGTTGAATTTTAGAGATTAAGATTTTATTTGTCTGATTTGAAGGTTTATGCTGTGAACAGAAAACATGTTGTGTGACTGATGGTGAAGTTTAGTCATCAGAGACTAAATACATTCATCATAAACTATACATAGTCTACTGTAAATTAACATTGGACTGTTTTAATTATTGAAGTATTTAGCAACACAGAGACTTGTGGTCAGTGGGATGTGAGAATTCTTAAAATAACGTGTACAGATGTGAAGCCCTGACTGTATCTGACTGAACCTTAATGAAAGCTGTTGTCTAGTATTTTTTTTCCTCTGAAAATATTAACCTTACTGTCAAACAGTTTATTTAGCCTGTGTAGTTGAGGGGACAGGTCAAACTGATAGGATGCTGATTTACAGGAGAATTCATGTAAAATGGAGGATAAACCATGAACATAAACTACAGATCACCTGTAAAGCATTTTAATAAATTAATCTATCATAATAAAAACAACTGGAGACTGAAAACAAAATGATATATGGGTCCGATCACTTTTTTAATGAATTGACATCATTCCAGACAGGATGTAAGTGTAACATATTGTATTAGCCCTTCACATTTGGTTTCCATAGCTGCTGCCCATATTGTCCCCCCAGGGCCCTGGAATCTGTATGAATGGTTTTAGCCCCAGAAGCTGAATAAAAAACCACAGCAGTCTACCGCCGTACTCTCGTCACCTTCTCGTTATTTCTATTTATAAATGCGTATTTTACATGGTGTCAGAAGTCTGTCACAAACAGAAACCATGTAGCCATGACTACTACCACATTTGAGCACCCCAAGATTGACTGGGACACTGCGGACTTATAACAAGAGTTTGAGAGGTTCCTCAGCTACGCTGATTTCGTCTTCCACGGTCCCCTCACTGAATTGGGAGACAGACAGCGTGTCGGGTGGCTTGGAACGTGGATCGGCGAACAAGGTAGAGAAATCTACAAAACGTTGGACTGGGCTGATGGTGAGAAACAGGACCCGGTCAAAGTTTTGGATAAGTTTGCCAACTACATCAGAGGGGTATTGCACAAAAGTAGAATAAAGAAATCCAGGATAACAGAGCAAGCGCGGCTTGACCTAGTCTGATCGATCGGCGCATCTTGGCTTAATTGGTTGCATAAGGGGCGTCGGTGGCTTAGTGGGTAAAGCAGGCGCCCCATGTACAAGGCTGCTGCCACAGCGGCCCGGGTTCAAATCCAGCCTGTGGCCCTTTGCTGCATATCATCCCCCTCTCTCTCACCCTTTCACACTTACCTGTCCTGTCCATTAAAGGCAAAATGCCCATAAAACTGGCACTGGGGTGGCCCACCCAGCCAGGACCTGACCACAGCAGAGGAGCTGGCACTTCATTTGAATAAAGAGAGGCCAGTGATGGAAGGGATCCAGGGAGGGGCTGTGACAGACTCAGTCCCTGCAACAGAAACTGGCTGCTTCATACAAGGTATACGTTGCAGTACTACTGCATATGGAACACAATCAAAAATATTATATTGTCTGACGATGGATTTCCTTGCAGTGTCTGGGGACACACTTCTACTTTTGGAGCCACCAGAAGATGATCTGGCTAGTACTGTCCATTTTATTGAAATCACACGCTTGGCATGTCCTGTCAAAATTCTAAATACATGTTCTCTTGGTACATGTATGTATATGGCAGGGGGAAGGCACATCTGCAGATGAGGAGATGGTGTCACTGGACTCCAGAAGGCTTGAGGTATCATGTCAATTTTGTGGAAATATCCTGCTTATTTAGTCCATAATGCGTATGAAGTTAGTGATGTGGTGCTAATAGAAAATGTTATGTGTGTAACAGGACCCAGACACTGCACAGCCTCAGAAGCAGCCTGGTAACATTGTAAGTATTGGCTAAAGTAAATCTACATTATGCACAGATCCTGCTGTGCTAATTGGCATTTCTTTTACAGAATTCACAAACTGTCAGAGCTCTATATGGAAAACATCTTGAGAGACAGATAGAGCTGGCACAAGTAAAAATTCAAGTAGAGAAAAGAAAGCTGCAAGAAATGGAGCTTGATCTTGAAATTAAAATAAGGACCCTTGTGAAACTGGACCTAGAAATCCAGAAATTAGAAAGTGAAGTGAGTATTTCAGTGCACACTCTAACCATATCTGTATTACCGTGTATTAATAGTTGTTACTTTTGCTTTCTATTTCAGGATCCAAGCAGACAAAAGAGGACTGGGAAATAAAACAGTTGAACGACAAAACGTGGTGTCCTCCCTTTTTCATGAATGTGCGGTATACCATTGATTTGGTGAAGTGGAATTTAAAAGATAACCATACACTGTGTGCTACCAATGCCAGATAAAATGCACATACACAGCAAAAAGTAACATACAAGATCCTTTATTGAAAAGAGGCTAAATTTGTTGATTTAACCTAAGTGGAAAAATGATGCAACATCCAATCCGATCCAATCCAACTTTATTTATAAAGTGCTTTAAAACAACCACTGAGGTCCCAAAGTGCTGTACAGAGAAAATAAGAAGCACTATAAAATACACAATAGGTTGAAATGCACAGTTTGCATAATTAGAAAATAGAAAATGTAAAAAACACATAAAAACAACATCGTACACAGTGTTAAAAGCCAGGGAAAACAGGTGGGTTTTAAGAAGATTTTTAAAAAGAGGCAGTGAGGATGCCTGCCTGATGTGCAGTGGCAGATCGTTCCACAGTTTGGGAGCTACCACAGCGAATGCACGATCTCCTCTGTGTTTGAGTCTGGTTCTGGGCACTGTCAGGAGCAGCTGATTAGCTGACCTGAGGGAACGGGTGGGCATAAAAGGCTGTAGCAACTCAGAGAGGTAGGGTGGGGTAAGGCCGTTAAGAGCTTTAAAAGCAAATAAAATAATTTTAAAATGGATCCTAAAATGAACTGGCAACCAATGAAGTGATGCTAAAATTGGTGTAATGTGCTCATGCTTGCGTGTACCAGTTAAAAGTCGTGCAGCGGCACTTTGTACCAGCTGCAGACGAGCAATGGAGGACCCATTAACCCCCACATATAGTGCGTTGCAGTAGTCCAGCCAAGTGGTGACAAAGGCATGGATGACTGACTCAAAACACTTCCTTGTCAGTATGGGCTTAATTTTTGTCAACTGCCTCAACTGGAAGAAGCTTGCCTTTACAACTGCATTTATCTGCTTGTCAAGCTTAAGATCTGAGTCGACTTTGACTCCAAGGTTTTTAATAGCAGGCTTAACATACTGGGCCAGATAACCTACATCAACAGTAGGGGATGCATAGGGGGCACTAAAAAACCATCACCTCAGTTTTTTTCTCATTAAAATTTAGAAAATTTGGGGCGTCGGTGGCTTAGTGGCAGAGCAGGCGCCCCATGTACAAGGCTGTTGCCGCAGCGGCCCGGGTTCGAATCCAGCCTGTGGCCCTTTGCTGCATGTCATCCCCCCTCTCTCTCTCTCTCCCCCCTTCACGCTTGACTATTCTATCTATAAAGGCAAAATGCCCAAAAAAAAATCTTTAAAAAAAAATTTAGAAAATTTAAAGACATCCAGTCTTTGATGTCATTGAGACAGTTTATCATTGGTGGAGTATGAGTCTGACTTTTTGAGGGGCACATAGATCTGACTGTCATCTGCGTAGCAATGGAATGAGATGCCATGTTTCCTCAGTATGGACCAGAGTGGCAATACAACATTCTCAATGTGAGACATTTGCTGCTGAACGTGCTGACGTATTGCGGTAAGCGAGTTGTGTCATTTCCGGTGTTTCTGTGACAGCGTCTCTGTACTGCTCTGGTGAATTCTAGTAGCCTGTTTTCTCACTTCAGTTGCTTTAACGTCTGTTTCAAGTCTTAACCCACACTGGTTCTGTTTAAGCACTTATAGCTCTCCTCCTTTCTACGACTTTCTCGCTAATCTCTTAGCTGTTGTTTGCACATTACTAGCCTTGGTAGCGACATTAGCTTTAAAGCTAGCGATGGCTTCTCCCTCTGCTCTCTCTTGCTCAGTGTGCCAAATGTTCAGTTATGCCTCTGCCTCCTTTAGCGACAGTGGTAATTGTAATAAGTGTAGCTTATTTGCTGCATTGGAGGCGAGGCTTAGTGAATTAGAAGCGCGGCTCCGCACCATGGAAAACCATTCAGTAGCTGCGGTAGTTAGCCAGACCCTGTAGCCGGTGTGGAGCCACATAGCATAGCCTTAGCCTCTGCTATAACTGTCCTCCGGTAACTCCCGTTCAGCCGGGAGGTTGGGTTACGGTTCGCCAGAAGCACAGCTCCAAGCCGAAGCCCACGGCTCACCACCAGCCTGTTCACGTTTCCAACCGCTTTTCCCCACTCAGCGACACACCCGCTGAGGATAAAACTCTGGTTATTGGCAGCTCTATTCTGAGAAACGTGAAGTTAGCAACACCAGCGACCATAGTCAAATGTATCCCTGGGGCCAGAGCGGGCAATATTGAATCAAATTTAAAGCTGCTGGCTAAAGCTAAACGTAGATTCAGTAAGATTGTTATTCACGTCAGCGGTAATGACACCCGGTTACGCCAATCGGAGGTCACTAAAATTAATATTGCCTCGGTGTGTGAATATGCAAAAACGATGTCGGACTCCGTAGTTTTCTCTGGACCCCTCCCAAATCTGACCAGTGATGACATGTTTAGCCGCATGTCATCATTCAATTGCTGGCTGTCCAGGTGGTGTCCAGCAAACGATGTGGGTTTCGTTAATAATTGGAAAAACTTTCTGGGGAAAACCTGGTCTTATTAGGAGAGACGGCATTCATCCCACTTTGGATGGAGCTGCTCTCGTTTCTAGGAACCTGGCAAACTTTATTAGTAATTTAAATCCCTGACAACCCAGAGTTGAGACCAGGACTCGGAGATGCAGTCCTACACGCTTCTCTGAGCTTCTAGTTCAGTTACCCAGCCATAGTTTTCATAGTTTTATACAAACGGTGTCTGTCCCCCGACCACCTAAATTATTTAAATCTAAAATTAAACAAAGAGGAGTTGTGCATAACAACCTCATAAAAATTAAAACCTCTTCTGTGACAGAAAGACAAAACAGGAGAATTAAATGCGGACTGTTAAATATCAGGTCTCTATCGTCTAAAGCAGTGTTAGTAAACAAATTAATATCAGATAATCATATTGATTTACTCAGTCTCACTGAAACCTGGCTGTGTATATGTCAGTCTAAATGAGTCCACTCCTCCCAGTCATAATAATACCCACATTCCTCGAGGCAGCGGCCGAGGAGGGGGAGTTGCAGCCATTTTTAACTCTAGTCTGTTAATCAGCCCTAAACCTAAACTAGATTATAATTCATTTGAAAGCCTCGTTCTTAGTCTTTTACATCCGACCTGCAAAACCTCGCAGCCACTTTTATTTGTTATAGTGTACCGTGCTCCTGGCCCGTATTCTGAATTTGTATCTGAATTCTCAGAGTTTTTATCCAGTTTAGTTCTTAAATCAGATAAAGTTATTATTGTAGGCGATTTTAACATTCATGTCGACGTTGATAATGACTCCTGGCTACCGCGTTTATCTCATTATTAGACTCCATTGGCTTCAGTCAGGGTGTACATGAACCCACTCACTGTTTTAACCATCGATCTAGTTCTGACGTATAGAATTGAAATTGATAATCTAAAAGTCTTTCCACAGAATCCCTCACTATCGGATCATTATCTGATTACTTTTGATTTCTTTTTACTCGATTACACGCCACTCAGCAACAGTTACTATACTAGATGTTTATCAGATAGTGCTGTCGCAAAATTTAAGGAAAAGATTACTCCGTTGTTAAATTCAATACCAAGTCCCTCAGTAACAGAGGTTTCTTGTACCGACTTTGATCATTTTGTCGATAGCGCCGTAGGCTCGCTGCAAACAACACTTGACTCTGTAGCTCCTCTTAAAAAGAAGTTAAAAAAGCAAAGAAAGTTTGCTCCTTGGTATAATTGTCAAACCCGTAAGTTAAAACAAATATCGCGAAAATTTGAAAGGAATTGGCGATTAACCAAACTGGAAGAATCTCGTTTAATCTGGACAGACAGTCTCAAAACTTATAAGAGGGGCCTCCCTAATGCCAGAGCAAACTAATACTCAGCATTAATAGAAGAAAACAAAAATAACCCCAGGTTTCTTTTCAGCACTGTAGCCAGGCTGACTGAGAGTCAAAGCTCTATTGAGCCTTGTATTCCTTTAGCCCTTAGCAGTAATGATTTTATGAGCTTTTTTAATGACAAAATTCTAACTATTAGAGGCAAAATTCATGACCTCCTGTCCTCAGATAGTACCTGTCTAACCTCAAACACAGCTGTAAAACCTAATATATATTTAGATTGCTTCTCCCCAATTTCTCTTCAAGAATTGACCGCAGTGATTTCTTCATCTAAATCATCAGCGTGTCTCTTAGACCCCATCCCAACTAGACTACTTAAGGAGGTCTTTCCTTTAGTTAACACTCATATATTAGATATGATCAATATATCCTTATTAACAGGCTATGTACCACAGTCTTTTAAGGTAGCTGTAATTAAACCTCTACTAAAAAAGCCCATCCTGGATCCAGAGGTGTTAGCCAACTATAGACCAACATCTAATCTTCCCTTTATGTCAAAGATCCTTGAGAAAGTAGTCGCAGACCAGCTGTGTGATTTTCTCCAGGATAATAATTTATTTGAGGAATTTCAGTCAGGATTTAGAGTGCATCATAGCACTGAGACAGCGCTAGTTAAAATTACAAATGCCCTTCTGATTGCTTCAGACAAAGGACTCGTCTCTGTACTTGTTTTATTAGATCTTAGTGCGGCGTTTGACACAATTGACCATCAAATTCTATTGCAGAGACTGGATCACTTAATTGGCCTAAAAGGTTCTGTACTGAGCTGGTTTAAATCTTATTTATCTGATCGTTTTCAGTTTGTTCACGTTCATAATGAATCATCCTTACGTACCAAAGTTTGTTTTGGAGTTCCGCAAGGTTCTATGCTCGGACCAATCCTATTTACTCTATATATGCTTCCTTTAGGTAACATCATTAGAAATCACTCTATAAATTTCCATTGTTATGTGGATGATACTCAGTTGTATTTATCGATGAAGCCAGAAGAAAGTAATCAATTAACTAAACTCCATAACTGCCTTAAAGACATAAAAACTTGGATGAGCACCAATTTCCTGATGTTAAATTCAGACAAAACTGAAGTTATTGTTCTTGGCCCCAAACAACTCAGAGACTCTTTATCTGATGACATAGTTTCTCTAGATGGCATTGCTCTGGCCTCTAGCACTACCGTAAGAAACCTCGGAGTAATATTTGATCAAGATTTGTCTTTTAATTCTCATTTAAAACAAACCTCATGGACTGCATTTTTTCATCTGCGTAATATTGCGAAAATTAGGCCTATCCTGACCCGAAAAGATGCAGAAAAATTGGTCCACGCTTTTGTTACCTCAAGGCTGGATTACTGTAACTCTCTATTATCAGGTAGCTCTAGTAAGTCCTTAAAAACTCTCCAGCTAATTCAGAATGCAGCAGCACGTGTACTAACAGGAACTAAGAAATGTGATCATATTTCTCCTGTTTTAGCTTCTCTGCACTGGCTCCCTGTAAAATCCAGAATTGAATTTAAAATCCTACTGTTAACTTATAAAGCTCTAAATGGTCAAGCTCCGTCATATCTTAGAGAGCTCACAGTGCCATATTATCCCACCAGAACACTGCGCTCCGAGAACGCAGGGTTACTCGTGGTCCCTAAAGTCTCCAAAAGTAGATCAGGAGCCAGAGCCTTCAGCTATCAGGCTCCTCTCCTGTGGAATCATCTTCCTGTTGCGGTCCGGGAGGCAGACACCGTCTGCACATTTAAGACTAAACTTAAGACTTTCCTCTTTGATAAAGCTTATAGTTAGGGCTGGCTCAGGCTTGCCCTGTACCAGCCCCTAGTTAGGCTGACTTAGGCCTAGTCTGCTGGAGGACCCCCCATAATACACCGGGCACCTTCTCTCCTTCTCTCTCTCTCTCTCTCTCTCGTATTCTATTACTGCATCTTGCTAACTCGGCCATTCTGGATGTCACTAACTCGGCTTCTTCTCCGGAGCCTTTGTGCTCCACTGTCTCTCAGATTAACTCATGTCACAGCGGTGCCTGGACAGCGTGACGTGTGTGGTTGTGCTGCTGCCGTGGTCCTGCCAGATGCCTCCTGCTGCTGCTGCCATCATTAGTCATTAGTCATACTTCTACTGTTATTATACACATATGACTATTGTCACACATGTATACTGCCAGATATTAATACATACTTTCAACATATTGTACCGCAGTAGCCAGAACTATAACTATAATATTATTACTTTCAATAATGTTGTTGTAAGCTACTGTCATTACCTGCATCTCTCTCTCTCTCTCTCTGTCTCATTGTGTCATGTGGATTACTGTTAATTTATCATGCTGATCTGTTCTGTACGACATCTATTGCACGTCTGTCCGTCCTGGAAGAGGGATCCCTCCTCAGTTGCTCTTCCTGAGGTTTCTTCCGGTTTTTTTCCCCGTTAAAGGGGTTTTTTGGGGGAGTTTTTCCTTATCCGCTGCGAGGGTCATAAGGACAGAGGGATGTCGTATGCTGTAAAGCCCTGTGAGGCAAATTGTGATTTGTGATATTGGGCTTTATAAATAAAATTGATTGATTGATTGATTGAGGTAGATGGAGAAAAGAAGAGGGCCTAAAACAGAACCCTGCGGAACCCCACATTAGAGAGGCGCAGAGGATGACACAGAATCACCAAGGCTGACACTAAAAGTTCTGTCTGACAGGTAGGACTTAAACCATTCCAGGGCTGTGCCCTTGATGCCAACGCACTGCTCCAAACAAGAGATCAGTATGGCATGGTCCACTGTGTCGAATGCAGCAGTCAAATCTAAAAGCACAAGAATGACACATTGACCAGAGTTGGTGGCTAAAAAGATGTCATTAAAAACTTTAAAAATGCAGTTTCAGTGCTACGTAGGGCTTCAAAACCAGACTGAAGAACTTCCAGGATATTTTGTTCATCTAAAAATGCCATTAGTTGAGAGTAAACTATTTTCTCAAGGATTTTTGATAAAAATGGCAGTTTAGAAATAGGCCTGAAATTAGCCAGAATTGTGGGATCTAGGCCAGGCTTTTTGATCAAAGGCTGCACTACTGCATGTTTAGAAGTCATAGGGACTACACCTGAGGATAGACTGACATTAATAATGGCAAGTACAGATGGCCCAATGGTGGTAAAAACCTCTTTAAAAAGTTGAGGAGGAATGACATCGTTTAGGGAACCTGAGGGCTTCATCTGGCACACAGTCTCTTGTACAGGGGACAAAGTCACAAGCTCAAACGTGTCGAAAATGGCAGAACAAGGGACAGAGACAGTGGGATCATATGCAGGTGGTGAACAGAGGGCCCTAGCGGAAGTGACCTTATTGATGAAAAAGTGAAGAAAATTTTCACAAGCCGCAGGGGAGGGGTCAATACAGGCAGTCTGCGATGCATTTAAAACAGAGTTGATGGTTTTGAACAGCACACGGGGCTTGTGACAGTTTGACAGAACAATGTCAGAGAAATATTTTCTTTTTGAATCTCTCACAGTAGATTGGTAATTATGCCAACAGTCTCTTAGTATTTGGAATGACACGCAGTTTGTCCTTTTTCCATTTGCGCTCTGCTATACGGCGCTCATGTCTGGCAGCGTGGGTTGTGTCATTTAGCCAGGGCTCGGAGTTGGCTTTTGGCTGCCTGGTCTTTAACGGCCACAGTGTCTATGGCAGTTTGGCAGGTGTCGAAAAACCATGCACTCAGAGCATATGTGCCATTAGATAGAGACTCAGGAATGCCACAGTTCTGGCTGAAAACGGAAGAGAACTGAGCAGCAGTGGATGGGTTAATAACACGGCATCGACGGGGAAGAGCGCAAGTTTCAACTGTATTATAGCCGAAAGCAGCCTCAAACAACACAGGCATATGGTCAGAAAACACCGGGTCACAGACCTCTAGGTTAAAAACAGGCAAACCATGCGATAAAACAAGGTCCGCGTTCATGTGTTGGAGCAGACACGGACTGCACAAGATTAAAAGAGTCAATAATGTTTAAGAAATCATTTGACAGAGGGTTATCAGCACAACAAACATGAATATTAAAATCTCCGACAATAAGAACATGGTCATGTTTAGGCATGATCTCAGCTAGAAAAGCAGAAAAGTCATTTCAATCAATCAATTTTATTTATAAAGCCCAATATCACAAATCACAATTTGCCTCACAGGGCTTTACAGCATACAACATCCCTCTGTCCTTTGGACCCTCACAGCAGATAAGGAAAAACTCCCCAAAAAAAACCCTTTAACAGGGAAAAAAAAACATTAGAAACCTCAGGAAGAGCAAGTGAGGAGGGATCCCTCTTCCAGGATAGACAGATGTGTAATAGATGTCGTACAGAACATTCATTCATTCATTCATCTTCTAACCACTTCATCCTCTTGAGGGTCGCGGGCGGGCTGGGCCTATCCCAGCTGATATTGGGCGAGAGGCAGGCTATCGCAGGGCTGACACATAGAGACAAACAACCATTCACGCTCACATTCACACCTATGGACAATTTAGAGTTATCAATTAACCTAGTCCCCAATCTGCATGTCTTTGGACTGTGGGAGGAAGCCGGAGTGCCCGGAGAGAACCCACGCTGACACGGGGAGAACATGCAAACTCCACACAGAAGGGCTCCCACGCCCGGGATCGAACCGGCAACCCTCTTGCTGTGAGGCGAGAGTGCTAACCACCACACCACCGTGCCGCCGTTCGTACAGAACAGATCAGCATAATAAATTAACAGTGATCCATATGACACAATGAGACAGAAAGAGAGAGAGACAGAGAGAGATGCAGGACAGATGGTAATGACAGTAGCTTACAACAACATTAATGAAAGTAATAATATTATAATTATAGCTCTGGCTACTGTGATACAATATTTATAAAATCCTTATTGTATCTGGGAGGTCGATAAATCACAGCACACAGCTCTGAGTGACCCAGCTCAAATAAGCACAGTTCAAAGCTGGAGAAAGATGATGGCAGAAGGATTTGCTTACATTTGAAGTTATTCTTAAAAACAGATGCTATTCCTCCTCCACAACCCGACGTCTGCGGCGAATTAAGATAGCAGCAGTCAGCTGGTAAAAGCTCAGTAAAAACACTGGACTCATCAACATTTAACCAGGTCTCGGTCACAAGAAGGAAATCCAAACCCCGGGACATGAAGAAGTCCTTTAGGATGAAGGTTTTGTTCTGCAGTGATCTGGCATTCACCAGGCCAAACCTGACAGGAGCCGGTGAGTCCAAGACGTCAGCTGTCCGGGGAGCACGGCACAGAGGGCCTGTTTCCACTGAAGAAGTTCCTAGTACTATGTAGGGGGCAGGAACTACTACAGGAACGTCCTCTCATTCGGCCCTCTCAACCGCCGTGTCTCCACTGAGAGTGGAGTACGAGGAAGGTTCCTGTAAAGTTACGGGCTGCCTCTGACGTAATCGTTGCGCTACTATTTTGACTGGGGTGACGTAGGGACACCATTAGCCGATAGCGGTGTCTGTAATAACTCACTAAATGGCCAGTGAAAAAAATATTTTTTCCAGCGGATGTCTTAGTTACAACATGATTGAGCTAACTGGAGTAGTTTCATGTCGTATCCGACAACGGGAGGCTTTTAACAGATGACGTCCTGATGTTAGCTTTGCTGCTGCTGTTAGCTGTCCCTGTCAGCTGATGCTTTCTAGACATCATGATTTCCCCCAAACTGAATAAATACCACACATAGCAACACAAAACTGCTTTGCTAGCTCAATCATGTTGTAACTAAGATATCCGCTGGAAAGAATCATTTTTTCACGGGCCAGTAAGTTTTTAGTGAGGTTTTTTTACATGGCAGCGAAAGCTATTTGAACGAGCTAATCCTCGTCTGCTGAGTTTTAAAAATGCCGGCTATTTTGTTGCTTTCTGTTGACGTCACATCCCTCCTTGAGTATA
Source organism: Epinephelus fuscoguttatus (assembly GCF_011397635.1). Lineage (NCBI taxonomy): Eukaryota > Metazoa > Chordata > Actinopteri > Perciformes > Serranidae > Epinephelus > Epinephelus fuscoguttatus. The sequence continues at coordinate 35,431,173 of NC_064774.1, forward strand.
TCCAATCAGCACCAAGTAATCCCCAAGCCCCAGCCAGGAGTCTTTCGGGGCCGTTCTGAGTACCTACTCCGAAGCAGGGACTTGTTTAGCCCCCGTAAAAGTTCCGGAACTCTGTCCCTCGGGGTGGTTCCTGTGGTGGAGACACGCACCAACGGCCCCGGCCCCGACAGCGGGGGCCTGCAGGGGGAGTTGACGAGTGCAGTGTTACTCTGAGGAGGCACCATAGAAGAAGAGAGAGGGACCTGTGGGTGTGTGTGAGTGAGGTGAGTAAGCAGTCAGTGATGTGGGTGTGATTGCACAGCGTGCTGCAAGTTGGTTTTTAACATGTAGCCATCGGGTTTAAAAAAGGATGGGTGATTCCAAAACGTGTTGGAATTGTCTATGAAGCCAACATTGTGTGCCCTGCACATGGACTGGAGCCAAGTGTGGAAATAGATGACTCTGCTGAACTTTTCTGACCCACAGCTGTGAGGAGAAAGCGGACCACTGATAAAGATGGATTTTCCACTGCTGATTAAAAGCTGAAGAAGCTTTCTAAACTCAGATTTGGTCACCTCGGAGTGTCGAAGTGAAGAATCATTCGTCCCAACATGAACAATTATCCTGTGGATGCGGGACGGCAGTGTATTCAGCAAATCTGGGAGATTTTTCAGGATAACTGGGACTGTGGCTCCGGGGAAGCATTGCATTACAGCATTAAAAAAGCGGATGTTCCTTGTTATTGAGTCCCCAATTATTAATGTAGTCGGAGGAAAAAGAGGGCGAGGGGATGCTGAGCGTGGGGTCTCCGGTCTGGATGAGGTGAGGGGAGAGGTCCGTGGAGGAGACTCCGTCGGAGGCGATGAGGGATGGACGGGGGCAGGAGCAGAGCACAGTGCCGGTGTAAACAGCGGTATGGAGCAGCGAGTCCTGGAGTGAGAAGAGCGGTCGGGTTTGGCTGTAGAGGACACTGGAGGTGACGGTGATCCGTGGGACCCCTGGGATGGCAGTGGAAATGGAGGAGAGGATAGCTGGGGGGTCCTCATTAATGGGAAGAAGAGCGAGAGGTGCAAATCTATTCTCCAGCTGGATGTGCTGAGGTGTGCGAGAGGAGCCCCTTCCTCTCCTGTGCTCCCTGCGCACCAGGAGCCAGGGCTCTGGGTCTGATGGAGTGGAGCTGATGGGGGGTTTGGGTCTAGCCCCTTGTCGTATCCAGGAGTCATCAGAGACAGTGACCGGAGGGTAGGGAGCACAGGCGGAGGAGAGGTGGCTTCAGCGGCCTTAAGAGCGGAAACAGGTCTGGGGGCAGATGCATCGGAGGCTGACACACACAAGGAGCCAGGTTGTGCAGGACCAATGATGATGGTGTCCATTAACAACTTAGCTTCACGGATCTGATAAAGTGTGGATATTTGTCCTTCCAGTTCAGCGACAACTGACAACACACGGGCACTTACATGCAGGGGCTCCCACAGCGTTGAAAAGGTATTAGCCGTGGTGATCCATGGAAAGGACAGAGCAGGGCGTCAAGTAGCGGGACTTACCGGCACGGGCCCACTTCTGCGGAGATCAAGCTTCAACAGTAGGCAGCATCTTGACACCCAGAGTAATCCTTGGCTGGATGGGCTTCATAGCTAAAAACAAGCCTGCGCTAGCAGCAGGAAGGCCTGCGGTGGTTGTTCCTCACAGTGACAGCTGATAGGATTTTTCCCACACTGTCACTGCAGGTCTTGCCATTGAAAAATGGGCTTAGGTAGCCAATGTCTTAAAATATTGTTTATAAAAAAAAAAAGGCGTAAAACTAGATAACAAACTAGATTTTAAAGAGACGAGCTGGTGTGGAGCTTACAGAAATCCCAACGTAAAGTCTGTGAGCTGAGTAGGAACTCATGGGCAGGGCCAGCTGGAGAAGCACTGCTAGAAATATTCAGTGGGCAGCATACTGTAGAAGTAAACCCAGAAGCTAGACACTTTTTTGGTATATTCACCAGGTGAGCAGCTCCATTGCAATGACTAGGCGCCATCTTTGCAACCGTCATCTTGTTACATATTTAGAAAAACCATGGAAATGCTGTAAATCACATGAATTTGTCACAGGATTGACAGTAAAACTACCAGATGAATCACTAGGATTAATCTTAGCCTGGTTGTCAGCCTGGTCTGGAGCAGGCTAGCCGCAGAGAATAAATCACCATGGTAACTTGACCGGGTTAAATTTGACCTGCTTTCATGCAACTGACTTGAGGCTAAGTTCAACCAGGATAACCAACATATTTCGGCTTAATTCCTTACTTGGTTTTGTGCAATATTCCTCAGGCCAAGGAAAAATAAGAGGATAGCGAGGCATCGTTTCAAACTGAGGAAGCAAGGTGAAACGGAGAGTTTTGACCACTTCGTGAAAGACTTGAAGCTACTGCTAATGGATTGTGAGTACGCTGACTCTGACAACATGCTTATTGATGCTATAATAGCAGGAGTGAGGGAAAAGCGAGTCCAGGAGTGACTGTTGGATAAAGGGGAAGACCTGACGCTGGCTAAAGCCATAGAAATTCCCCAACAGTTTGAGATGTCACAAAAGCAAATGATGATTGTCAGAGAGGAAGATGCACAAGTGTCGACAATGTCCAAAAGGCCAAAACGCACAGTGTACAATAAAAAAACTCACAGCCAAGCGCAGCCGGCAACCTATCAGCAGAGGCAGACAGCAGGTAAGCAAACAAATAACTGCTTTAGATGTGGGAAACATCCCCAACATGAATGGAATCAAGGGAAGTATCCATCAATAGGCTTTGTGTGTTCACACTGCCGCAAACCAAACCACTGGGTAGCGGCGTGCCGCAGCCGTGGCGTGAGCTCAGTGAGTGTGGAGTCAGCAGAAGAGGACCCACCAAATGAAGAAATACTGGACATAAACCTAACGCAAGAGGAGGTTCTGGTGGCAATTGTGGCAGGTGACAAGTGGTTAGTGAACATTAGTGTTCTAGCCCAGGAAGTGCAGTTTAGAATAGATACCGGTGCAAAGTGCAACACACTGACCCTTGACAGCTATCAGTCACTGGAGCACCCAGGAGAGCTGAACCGCTCCAGCAGGATTCTGTGCTCCTATTCAAACCACAAACTGAAACCAGTCACTGCAGTTGATCTGTCACTCAAATACAAGGACCGTGAAACCCAAGCAGAGCTGGAAATTATGGACATCGCGCAGGAGAATGTGCTCAGTGGTGTTACAGCGGAGGCCTTAGGCCTAATTGTGCGGCTCGACTCCCTGCAGGATGGTGCCGAAATAGTCAAGGTGAGCACCGGCAATATCACCACACTGAAACAAAATGTACCAGTAGGGCTGGATGATTTTCCAGAACTGACACGCACTACAGGAACTTTGCCAGGCAAATACACAATCAAAATTCATCCAGACGCCAAGGGTGTTGTGCATCCAGTGCGCCGGCAACCAGCAGCGCTGAGAGAAAAGATAGTGGAGAAGCTAGCAGAGATGGAGGAAGATGGCTATATTACCAAAGCAGACCAGCCCACAGAGTGGGTCAGCTCCATGGTGGTTGTCACACGCACGGACAAGATCAGAATATGTATTGATCCAAGTGACCTAAACAAAGTAATCAAGAGGGAACATCACCCATTGTGCATCACTGAAGAGGTAATCTCCACCATACCAGGAGCAAAAGTGTTCTTGGTCCTGGATGCTAAATCTGGATTCCTCCAGATAGAGCTGGATGAAGCATCATCCTTCCTTACGACCTTCAACACTCCAATAGGGAGGTTCAGATGGCTAAGGCTGCCCTCCGGTATCAAGTGCGCACCGGAAATATTCCAGCGCATCATGGGCCAGATGCTCGAAGGCATTAATGGGGCCACAGGTATCATGGACGACATTTTGATTGAGGCACCCACAATCCAAGCGCACAACACAATACTCCACAAAGTAGTCGAGAAAACCACAAAGTACAATCTCAAGCTAAATTTCAGTTTCAAGTGTCACATTGGTCAGTGTGCAGTGCCATATGTAGGTCACCTAGTAATGGCTGACGGTCTCATGCCAGACCCTGCGAAGACTGAAGCAGTGAGGTACATGCCACCTCCAACATCCTTGTCTGTTGGAGGTGGCATGCACCTCACTGCTTCAGTCTTCGCAGGGTCTGGCATGAGACCGTTTCCTAGGTTTCGTGACATACCTGTCAAAGTTCATACCAAACCTAAGTGAGGAAGATGCTCCTCTGCGACGGCTCCTGAAGAGTGATGTCGAATTTGCATGGTAGCTGGCTCAAACAGCTGTGCACACACCCCCAGTGCTCAGGTACTATTATGCAGCCAAGCCTGTGGAGATATACTGTGACGCCAGCAGCGTGGGACTGGGTGCAGTGTTACTGCAGAATGATCAGCCTGTCACCTTCTCATCTAGGTTGCTAACCGACCCAGAGACGCGCTACGCGCAAATTGAAAAGGAGATGCTCTCCATTGTTCACGCGTGCATTAAGTTTCACTATTACATATTTGGGAAACATGTCACGAAATACGATACACGAGAACATCTGCAGGAAGCCACTGTTGTCCACTCCCATGCGCATCCAGAGAATGTGTCTGCGACTGCAGTGGTATGGCATCTCAGTCAAGCACAGGAGAGGGAAGGACATGGAGCTGCTTGACACCTTGTCCAGAGCACAGCTGGAAGACAGCACACCAGAGACAGGTGGCCTAGACTGTGTCTCCATGCTCAGCTTTGTGTCCGTGAGCGATCAGAAGTGTGTAGTTAAGCCACCTCCAGCAGACGATCCGTCAAGGCTGGCCAGAAAACAGGAAGGAAGTGCCCGTTCCTCTTCAACCATACTGGGACTCAAGAAGCCAATTAGCTGTGTCTGATGGCATAGTGTACAAGGGCCTGTGTATTGTGGTGCCTCCCATCATGCGAGCACACATGTTAGAGCTCATACATCAGTCTCATCTTGGAGTAGTGAAGAGCAAGCACCGAGCACGCGAAGTGCTATACTGGCCATGCATTAGTGCTGAGATTGAGAACATGGTCATAAATTGTTGTAAGTGCGCTGAAATCCAAAACAAACTTCCCAGAGAGCCACTTAAACCAACAGAAACGCCAGAGCTACCATTTGAAGAGGTAGCCTCAGACCTATTCGAATTCTAAAACAAACAGTAAATCCTACTAGTAGACTATTACTCAAAGTACATAGAAGTAGATGAACTGAAAGACCAGCGCAGCAGAACCATCATAGAAGCTCTGAAGGCTCAGTTTGCCAGACATGGAATTTGTTCTGTTCTTCGGACAGACAATGGCCCGCAATATTCATCGGAAAAATTCAAAGAGTTCTGTAATGGTTACGACATCCTACACAAAACATTGTCACCGCACACGCCACACTCCAATGGTGAAGTGGAGCAGGCAGTGCAAACAGTCAAGAGACTTTGGAGTAAATCACCAGACAGACACCTTGCGCTACTAGACTACATAACCACTCCACCTGAATCAGTAGGCCTGTCACCAGCTCAACTGCTCATGGGCAGAAGGCCTCGCAACAAACTGCCTACCACATGTGCACTACTTGTGCCCATAGCCTATGACGCTCTAAAGGTCAAGTGTCTGCTTGACAAGTCTAAGCACACACAGAAGCTCCACTACGACCGTAAGAGAGCAGCCACCCCTCGCGCTGCCAAACGGCCTGGAGATGAGGTCCGTATGGCGCCGTGTCCAGGCAACCCCAGATGGACTCCTGGAGTTATACTTCATCCACACAGCGCTCCATGATCCTACGTTGTGGAGAGTGGGGGCAAGCAGTTCGGCCGCACCAGTAAGCGACCAGTCAGCACCCACGACCAGTCAGCACCTTCGCACCAGCACTCCAGCCGCCAACTGGTCTTGCCATGAGATGCGCAGCGAGCCCTGGTCCGAACTACCTGATCCGGCAACACCCACAGCGACGCAGACACCAGCCCCACCAGAACCGTATTCTTCACCACGTAGGGAGCCACTGAGGTTTGTGCAACCCCACTCAGGTGAACTGTATACTACCAAGTGGGGGAGAGTTGTGAAACCCCCTGATAGACTGAATTTATAATTGTTGCTAAATTCTTGAAGTAAATTAGGGTCAGGGGACAGGAGTGGTAAAGATGCCTGATGGAAGTGACTTCACTTAAGTATATTTGGTTATTCAATTGGCACGAGTTATGTTGTGTTCAGCACAAGGACATCAACAGAGGCATGGAGAATGTTTGCACTTACTATTGTTTTTTTTTTAAAAAAAGAGACATTATTTCATATTTTCTTGTAAACATGTTATCGCAGTATAAAAAAAAAGTGCCGTTATAGATAACAGCAACACTGTTGCACTGTTGTTGAGTTTGCAAAAATATTGCATTTTCTTTTCTGAAGAAGGAAGATGTAACATATTGTGAATTAGCCCTTTGCATTTGGTTTCCATAGCTGCTGCCCATAATGTTCCTCTGGGCTTGCCGTAGTGTTATTGTGTTGGGCTATGGTTGGGCCCTGGAATCTGTTTGAGTGGTTTCAGCCCCAGAAGCTGAATAAAAAAACCACAGCAGTCTACCGCAGTACTCTCGTTAACTTTCTCATTCATTCATTCATTCATCTTCTAACCGCTTCATCCTCTTGAGGGTCTATCCCAGCTGACATCGGGCGAGAGGCAGGGTACACCCTGGACAGGTCGCCAGACTATCGCAGGGCTGACACATAGACAAACAACCATTCACGCTCACATTCACACCTACGGACAATTTAGAGTTACCAATTAACCTAGTCCCCAATCTGCATGTCTTTGGACTGTGGGAGGAAGCCGGAGTGCCCGGAGAGAACCCACGCTGACACGGGGAGAACATGCAAACTCCGCACAGAAGGGCTCCCACGAACCGGCAACCCTCTTGCTGTGAGGCGAGAGTGCTAACCACCGCACCACCGTGCTGCCCTCGTTAACTTTCTCGTTATTTCTATTTATAAATACATTTGCATTTGTGAATGAAGAATTTTCTTAAAATAAATAATGTGTTTAAAAGACAGCCCATTTTCTTGTCCTCAATTAGGCTATCATTCCAAACATAATATCATGTCTTGAAAACTGTGGGAGAGAAAGAACTTTTGGTTCTAGCCAGTCATAAATGTCACACCAGGTGTTTTTAGCCATCCTAATAAAAGAAATCAGTAAACTTTTAATAACTTTATCATATTGTTTACGGTTACCTTGAATGTTGAATTTCAAACAGAAATCCTCAAAAGTTGAGATGTTGCCAGATTCATCTAATAAATGGGTGACAGACCAGACATTTTTCTCCATCCGATCGCTGAAAAATAAGGACCTGTTTCTAAAAAGAATAAATCTGCAATTCCAGATGGGAACATCGTGTGGTGAGAAATTGTGTTTGTACAGTAGTTTCCAATATAATAACACTTGTGAATGGAATGAGGATAATTTGATCGGGAGTTTTTGAACAAGAAAGTTACAGCGTAAAAGGAAATCAATACCATCCATCTTTTGGAAAACTTCCCTGGGAACACAATACCTAAAACTGTTGTTATTTACTAGAAATGCTCTTAACCATTTGATCTTTAAGGTGCCATTTATACAGTCAAAGTCTATGGCCTGCAGACCACCATTTTCATAACCTTTAACTAAAGCTGCCTTCTTTAAATAATGTGACTTTCTTTTCCAAATGTAGTCAAAATTTAATCTGTTAGACTTGATCGCTTTCTTTGATATAGAAAGAGAATAAGCTGCATAAATGCACCTTGAAAGACTTTCCATTTTGGTTATGTAGATACGACCAAAACGAGAAAGATCTCTATTTAACCATCTGTCTAATCGTAGTTTGCATTTATCCACTGTGTTCCATATGTTCCAAAGTCTCACTCAATTTATCATCTTTTGTAATATGCACACCTAAATATTTGACCATAGTTTTAATGGGCATACCATATGTTGCCACAAGATGGCAGTCATGAATGGCTAATAGTTTCATTTTTTCAAGCTCAGTTCTAAACCCGATGCTTTGGAAAATAAATCTATTATCTCAATTGCTTTTGGGAACTGCTCCACATTTTTCAAAAACAGAGTTGTGTCGTCTGCCAGTTGACTTATGACTATTTGGTTATCAAAGCCACTCAGTTGCTCAGTATCTGAGTTTTTAATAAGAATGGCCAACATTTCTTTTTTTTTTTTTAAAGATATTTTTATGGGCATTTTTTGCCTTTAGGACAGTGAAGTGTGAAGGGGGGAGAGAGAGAGGGAGAGACATGCAGCAAAGGGCCACAGGCCGGAGCCGAACCTGGGCCGCCGCGGCAACAGCCCTGCACATGGGGCACCCGCTCCACCACCAAGCCACTGACGCCCCAAATGGCCAACATTTCTTAACATTTTTTAATCCCTTTGTTGATTGCAAAACGAGGGGAGGTGCCGCTTGAAAAAGATATTGAGCTATTAGTGTCGTCATAAAAGCATTTTATTACATTCCTAAATTTCTCTCCAAAATTACAAAGTTCCAGTGCCTTGAAAATAAACGGGTGTTCTATTATATCAAAAGCCTTATAGAAATGAAGAAAAAGAATAAATCCATCATCACTGATATAATCATTGTATTCAGTTAAGTCTAGAACCAGGCGCACATTATTATGAATTGATCAACCTCTCATAAATTCTGACTGGGTGTCACTTATTATTTGGGAAAGTCCTTCTTTGAGTCGGTTTGAAAATATGTGTGTTAATAATTTGTAGTCATTATTGAGGAGAGTTATTGGTCGCCACTTGTCTAAAATTTTGGGATTTTTATCTGGTTTTGGGATGAGTACTTATTAAGCCTTATCTCATAGTCTGTGGGAGTGATGATTTTTCTATAATCTCTTTTAATGTTTCAAATAAAAGTACTTTGATATGCTCCCAGAAATGTTTGTAAAAATTAGCAGTAAGGCCATCTGGGCCAGGAGAGTGATCAGGAGTCAAGCACTGCATTGCTTTTTCTAGATCAGCATATGAGATCTCTGCCTCACAGTCATTTTTGAAATTTTCATTTATTTGAGGAATGAAGTCTTTGATTTTGGCGAAAAGGTCTCTGCTCTATCAGGTGAGAAATTAGAAGAGTATAGTTTACTGTAAAAGGAATACATTTCATTAGCTATTATTTTAGGATCAGAGCATTCACTGTCACTGATGACTAAAGTTCCTATATTATTTTTTTCCTGGCGAGTTTTTTCTAATCTACAAAAATACGATGAATTTCTCTCTCCTTCCACAATCAATTTTGCTTTCAATCTAATATAGGCTCCCTTTGCTTTCCTTGTATAACTATCATCCAATCTGGGTTGTAGTGTGAGCATTTTTGTAGTGTGAGCAGTTAGTGTCCCTTCGGAGGTGATTCCCTCCGAAGGGACACTAACAACTCAAAGTACATGTCAAATAAAATTTCTCCAACCATGTTTCTTATTATTTTAGGTAGTTATTATCACGCTCATATATGTTCAAGTGTTCATTTCTTTTTTAAAGATATTTTTTGGGCATTTTTAAGCCTTTAATCGATAGGACAGATGAGGTGAAGGGGGGAGAGAGAGAGGGAGTGACATGCAGCAAAGGGCCACAGGCTGGAGTCGAACCTGGGCCGCTGCGGCGACAGCCTTGTACATGGGGCGCCTGCTCTACCACTAAGCCACCAACGCCCCGAAGTGTTCATTTCCCCCGATACGTTGGTTTTAATTCGTTATTTGATTCTATAAACACAGTCTGACCATCTTGAGCTTTTATTTTGGTACTTCCGGTGACTGGCAGTGTGAATTTGCATATTAGCTAAATATTTAGTTTCACCCAGAACATTTAGATTTAACATTTAACATTTAGATTTATTTTATTTTTGCCAGTGCCATACAGCAACATAGCATCTAGATACGTATCGAATCGTCTATCACAGAGAGATTCCCAACCCTATTGTCAGCGCAGGCGGAGCGCAGCTGGTGTAAGTGGAAGTTTGGCTGACCGGCGGACAGTGCGCACACGTCACCAAAACCTCACAGGCAGGTTTCCAGAATGTCAGTCACATTAACAATGCAATAAATACCCACAGAAACCACTATTCAATGCAACTATCTACAATCAGCACATAAATGTATCTCTATACAGTGGCGGTTCTAGGCCAGTTTCAATGGGGGGGGGGCAAGCTAGGGCCAGTCCTTTTGATCCAGGGGCACATACAAGTAGGGTCAAATATCTTAGTCTGAACAATAAGATATATATGTACATACAGTATATATATGTATATCAGTGTTTCCCACAGGATTTTTGGAGACTACATCCAACCCTGTAGGGGGGCCCGGGGGCATGCTCCCCCAGGAGAAAATTTTGTATCTATTTGATTTAATTCATTCATGATTTCATCAATCTGGTGAATTCTGAGAGCCAAGTTATGATGGCAGGATATGCCTAGATTTCAACATATTTGTGCTTTTTATATGTGAAAAATGTTCTATTTTTACTGATAAAAACACTAGTGGTATGTTACGGTGAAGGGTTACACTTAAAATACGGCTAAGGATTAGTGGTTAAACATTTCAGTAATCAAAAGAAAAATGACTAACGTACTAATGGAGGGCTATTTTATTAGCCTATTTTAAATCATATGCAGACAAAATATTATTTTAAAACTCTCTCACTCACAAACACAGTTACAGATACGCAAAACAATACAAAATACCCAATACGAAAAGAAAACAAAAGGTAAGACTTAAATTAATTACACACAAACAGACACAAATAACTGTTTTCCTCCCTCCCTCACGATTTGCAAGTATGGCACCCTGAATCAGAGCATTTAATTTTACGCGGCTTCAAAAAGAAGATTTCAAAAGCCCTCTGGTAGTTGAATGCCTCTGGGACAGGCCCATTTATGGCAACCCACTGGATCCATGGTGTGCGTGATCCGGCCGAGGCGCGGGTGCCGGAGCAAATAGCGGCCATTCAAGTCCACGTAAGCTGTATAGGTCCACCAGCCGCGGCCTAGAAGCGGCTCGGCGCTCAGCTCTGCTAAAAACACGCCGCCGCGCAACGGCACGTCAATTTGCACAGACCTGGACCAGATGAGTCAAACAGGAAGTCAGGTACAGAAAAGACGAGAGTATCCGGTCAATTTTCACAATAAAACACCCATGAAAACTCCGGATCGTATTTCACATGGCTACATCAACATGATGTGACATGCAACTACCATGAGCCAAATGAGAACGAGAAAGTTTTCAGAGCTTACTTCAATAGTGCTGTGTGTTGCCGTGCAGGTTAAGAGTTGTCTTAAATACATAAACATATGTACATAGACGCCGCATTGACTGCCTGAGCGCGTCCTCGCCGGCCGCCATCTTGGATGGGTCTCGCTTCGCCTCCACAGTGCATTCACTTCTATTGAGGAAGGAGCTGTATGCACAAGTAAAATAGAATACTGAATTTTCAACTGATCTTCACGCGGTTTGGTTTGTTACAAAAGGCACACATGTAGTTATGATACAGGATGCTTTCGTACATTAAAAATGCGGGATTTCATGCTTTAATATTTTCTGCAGATAGCAACAGCATGTTATTTAGGTCACAACACAGTTATTTTATTCACCTCAACCCCAGAGTGGGATGGATATATATACATATACATGTATATAGATATAGATATATACACACACATACTGTATAAACACAATATACACAATACAAAACATAGTATAGCATGTTAATAAATTTATTAATATATTTTAATAAAGAAAAAGCTTGATTGTTGATTGAGTTTATTTCTCACACAGTCTCTTTTATACCCACAGCCATCAGACTTCATAATTCTTTGTTAAACAGATGATCTTACAGACTTCTTTGAAATTTTCTTTTCGGGGATTAATAAAGTTCTTATTCTTATTACACTGACTGCTGTGATCCCTCAAAAGTAGTAAAAAACATTTTCAGTATTTACATAAACACTGAAATTAATTTTGGTAGTGGCATCATAACTATGAAAATGGGACTGTGGTCAAGATAATTTGAAAAAAGATACAGAAGGATGAGCAGCAGGGGATATTTGCAGCACAGCTGGTGGAAAAGTGAATGTGTGCACAAAGGTGTGCTATACATAATATGCTATACTGTGTTTTGTATTATGTATATGGTGTTTATTCAGTATGTTTATACAGTATATAAATACTGTGTGTGTATATATATATACATATATATATACGTATATCTATATCTATCTATCTATCTATCTATCTATCTATCTATATATATCCCACTCTGGGGTTGAGGTGAATAAAATAACTGTGTTGTGACCTAAATAACATGCTGTTGCTATCTGCAGAAAGTATTAAAGCATGAAATCCCGCATTTTTAATGTACGAAAGCATCCTGTATCATAACTACATGTGTGCCGTTTGTAACAAATCAAACCGCGTGAAAATCAGTTGAAAATTCAGTGAGTTATTCTATTTTACTTGTGCATACAGCTCCTTCCTCAATAGAAGTGAATGCACTGTGGAGGTGAAGCGAGACCCATCCAAGATGGCGGCCAGCGGGGACGTCTCCGAGAGGGACCCAACTGCAGTCAAGATGGCCGACTAGGGCGCCGCCATATATCTAGTCTATACCGGAAAGTTGGAAAGTTTTTTTTTTTTTTTTTTTACAGACTTTATTTATCATATTAAAGCCATTATACAGATAAACATGACATTATACAACTATGAACTCATACAAAACATTGACAACAGTGAAGTACAGGGAGTATGTGACAAACAGCAGAGCCTTACAAAAAATAAATACAATAAAAAAAAAAAATACAGTGTATCAGGCTGCATAAAGACAAATTTAATCAAAAAAGAAACAGAAAATAAATAAATATATATGCAAAAATGGAGAAAAGAGAAGAAAAAGAAAAGATGGGAAAAAAAATCTAGTCTCATGGACCATAATATTTTCCATAATACCGGATGTCTTGAAAGCTTTCTTGTTTTTATATATTTTACATACAGAGTCATAAAAAGATTTAAGTTCCACATAAAACAAAGTTTCTTTTGGCACAGCCTGGAGAAATCTAGCTTTATGGATGTGATATTTACCCAACAGACACAGCAATTTTATTACATTATTAACCTCCTCATTGTTACATTCAACATTTAAGAATAAGACCATACTTTCAGTAATAGTGATCAAAATTTTATGAGATTCCCAAATCAATAAAGACATTTGAGTCCAAAAGTTAGTAGAATAGGGACATCTATAAAACAAATGAGAAAGGGACTCAACCTCTTTTTTGCAGAAGGAGCATAAAGGGGATACATCAGGTCTAAATCTGTTAATGAATTCATTACAGGGATAATATCTATGTAAGATTTTAATATGTATTTCTTTAACTTTATTGGGGACAAAAAATCTATTAAATTCAGTCCAGACATTGTTACTGATGTCAGGAAACATCACTCTCCAACAATTAAATGAGTTTGGATGCTGACTATTAACAGAAGTAAAAACTGACCTGATATGAGCATTGTTACATGAACGATCCTCAAGAACCTTTCCACCAAACCACAGAGCAGGAATCATTCCTGAGAAATGTGTGTACAACAAATTAGTAGGTATACTTTTGAGTATTCTGGAGTGCATAGAACGGGATATGTTTAATCCTTTTGGTTGGGTGAATTCTTCATAGGTAGCTAGGCCCCCATTATCATTCAAAAGATCAAAAACAAACATAACACCTTGATCATACCAGTCTTTGAAAAATAGGGTCTTATTCTTGTAAACAACATGTTGATTATTCCATAAGATACATGTGTGAGGAGAAAAGTTGTGTTTGAAAGCAATTTTCCATGTGTCCAGGGCTTGTTTATGAAAGTTGGCAAGCTTAACAGGCAGTTTACTTGAGGTAAAGTTACATGACAGCAAAAACTTTAAACCCCCCACATTTATTAAACAAAAAATTGGGGATAAAAAACCATTGAGCGTTATTATGTGCTAGACAATGTTTTAACCAATTGATTTTGAATATACTATTAATAGTATGGAAATCTAAGACATTAAGACCACCCTCTGAATACTGTCTGATAAGTGTTTTCCTTTTTATATACTCAGTTTTGTGTTTCCATATAAATTTAAATAAGAGTGAATCAATAGCTGCACAGGTTTTGCGATCTACATATAAAGATAAAGCTGGGTACACTAATCTAGATAAACCTTCTGCCTTACAAAGTAAAATTCGACCCATAATAGTAAGATCTCTCTGTAACCAACAGTTAAAGATAGATTTAGACTTTTCAATTTTCGGCTTAAAGTTTTGAGAGATCCTTACTGGTAGAATTGCTCAGTGTGATACCCAAGTATTTTACCTCTTTTTTCACCTTTATATCATCAGTGTCAGTGTCAGAATCATGTATGGCCATTATTTCACACTTTCTCTTATTAATAGTGAGGCCAGAGGCACTTGAAAATGCATTTAAAGCCTTTATAACAATAGGGACTTGAAGTTCATTTTGAAGAAACAAACGTGTCATCGGCCAGCTGACTGATGGTTAGAACATTGTCACCTATCTTAATACCTTCTACATTCACACAATTAACAATAAACAGATTAAGAAGTTCAGCAGCTATCAAAAATAAGAAAGGTGAAATTGGACACCCTTGTCTTATGCCACGGTTTATATCAAAACGAGGCGAGGTACCATGAGCCAGGGATACACAGCTATTAATATTGGTATAGAGTGTACTTATGATGTTCCTGAAGTTTTTTTTGAACCTGAAATATTGTAAAGCCTCAAAAATAAACGAATGTTCCACAGTATCAAAAGCTTTGTAAAAGTCCAAAAACAAAATCAGTGACTTTTTATCAAACAGATCTCCGTAATCTAAAATATCTAGGACAAGTCGAATATTATTAGAAATGTGCCGACCTTTCATAAAACCTGACTGTGTTATAGAAATAATTTCCTCTAAGCAAAATTTTAATCTATTAGCGTACAGTGCTGCAAGTATTTTGTAGTCTGAGTTTAACAACATTATAGGACGCCAGTTATCCAGATAAAGAAGATCTTTACCAGGTTTAGGAATTAGGGATATTAAACCTTGCTTCATAGAAACAGTCAGTTCCTTATTTTGGGCACAATCAGCAAAAACTTCCAATAACATATGTTTTAAATCTTCCCAGAAAGTTATATAAAATTCATAAGGCAGTCCGTCTGGACCAGGACTTTTATTAGTTGGCATTTTGGTAATAGTTTTCTGCAATTCTTCTAGTGTAATTGGACTTTCACAAAGCTCATAATTCTTCCTGGAAATTTTAGGAATGAATGGGGATACTTCATCAAAAAAAACACGACAAGCCTGAGGGTCAAACAAGGAGGTGTATAACTTCTGATAAAAGTTAGAGATAAATGAAGAAATTTCCTTTTCGTTTTCAGAGAGACTGTTATCAATATATAAAGCAGATATTTTTCTTGCCTCTCCACGTTTTTTCTCCAGATTAAAAAAGAAGGATGAATTTTTTTCTCCATGTTCCAACCATCTGGCCCGAGATCTTATGAATGCTCCCCTTGCCTTTGTCTGGAAAAAAAGGTCTAATTTTTCCCTTAGTGAGTGTAAGCGCACTTTATCTCCATCACTTGGAACAGGTATATTTAATATATCATTTAACTCTTTTAAATTATCAGCATAAGCCTTATTTTGATCTCTTAATTGTTGCTTTCCAAAACACATTGAAAAACGTCGACATTCAAATTTGAATAGCTCCCATTTAAGTGTAGGTGTAATTTCAGACATTGAATTGAACTTAGTAATAATTTGTTTAATACCCAAACAATAAGCTGATTGTTGTAGAAAGGAAGAGTTTAACTTCCAGTATCCAGGTTTGTTGCGACAAGTAGAACTTAAATTTGATAAAGAAATATCTATTCCAGCATGATCAGTTAAGGGAGCAGCAGTAATATTACATGTTTGAACCCAGGGAGCCAAATTGTCAGAGATAAGCCACAGATCTATACGAGATTTTTGTGATAGGTCTGCTTTAAACCAGGTAAAGAGGTTTGTTTCCAGAGGGTGTAAAATTCTCAGAGCATCTAATCATGAGAGCTTACTACAGAAATCATATATAACAGGGTTAAAATTATCTTGATTAACTCTTGCAGGGAATCTATCTGTACATAAGTTTGGAGCCTCATTAAAGTCACTGCCAACAATCACAGATGCTGAGGGAAATTTGTTCATTTCTTGGATAATTTTGTTCGACAAAGAGTTAAGGAGTGTGGTGTTAGAATTCCTAGCATTAAAGCCATAAACATTCACCAAAATAAATATATTATCTCCACATTTAATAACCAACAGAATCCATCTACCAGCTTCTGAAACCTTTGTATATATGATCTCACCATTAAATTTAGGATGGAATAAAACTAAAACGCCTCCTGAAAAATTAGTACCATGAGAAAAAATAGCTTTCCCTCCCCACTGATTATGCCAAAATGTTTCATCTTTTGAAGTGGAATGCGTCTCCTGTAAAAAATAGACATCCTTATTTTGATGACTACAAAATAAAAATAAAGCTTTTCTTTTAGTCAAATCTCGTACTCCCCGTACATTTAGAGAAAAACATGACAAACGAATATCAAACATGTACACAGAACACAGATGAACAGAACTACCTGAACAGTAGAAGTAGTAGATAAGCAAAAAGTTGAGAAGTGTACAAAACCTGGATTCACAAGCCAAAAACTTTATGTTAAGTAATCAATTTAGAAACTGACCCATGTAAACTATATAGCAGAATCATGCTACAAAAAAACAAACAAAAAAACAAACAACAACAAAAAAACGGTTCCTGTAATCATTTTTGGTTAGGATAATGTAAAATACTCTCAAGCGTATCCGAACAAGTTCAGGACTTAGAGCTATCCTCTAAAGAACAACCAAAAAAAACCCAACAGTTTCCTTATAAATACCCTCTTGTCTATTCAGAAGAAAAGGGGCAAGGGGAAATAAGCACAAAAAATATGCAGCTTATTATATAGCTGCCATACATCAAAATCAGATTTTCTACAAGGTTGAACCTATCTACTCAGACAAATACTTCATGTCAAGTCCTCGGCAGAGATCTTCTTACCAGCAATGATAGCAAAAGGGCCGCCGAAACCTGCTCTCTTGTTCTGCCTCCTCGCCTCCTCTACCAGCGGCCACAGCTTCGCTCTCGCATCCCTCACCTGTTAGGTTAAGTCCTCCGATATCTTCACGTTCTTCTGCTTGATGACCTGAGAGGTTTTAGCGTCCGCCCAGATTTGGTCACGGTGTACCCGGTGCGAAAACCAGACTATGATGCGGCGTGGTGGATGCTGATCCTCCTTCTTCGGACGTGGACCCAGTCTGTGGGCTATATCCACCGTCTTTTGAAGAGTGTCGGCAAGACCCGGTGAGACACGGGAAAAGATGTCAATCGCTGTCATTTTCACATTTTCGCCTTCGGACTCGGGAATCTCGGAGATCTTCAAGTTCCAGCGCCTGGAGTATGCATCCATGTCGTTCACTCTGTCCACCAGCTTTTTATTTTCGGCGGTCAGGGTTTTAATCTGAAGCTCCAGGGGATCCACTCTGGATGCCAGCTCCCCTACATTCTTCTCTGCAGCGTGGACTGAGGAAAAGAGTGTTTGAATACTCTTGAAGTTATTCTCAATGGACTTCTCTATGGATTCCAGCTTCTCCCTGAAACCAAGCTGCGACTCGGTGAGCTTGTTAATTGCCGCCAGCAGAACAGCGTTGGAGGGCTCCGGCTCGCGACGGGGTGTTTTTTTCTGTGGGATTGCACTATGAGAGTCATCAATATCCACAAGTTGTTGTTTGGCGTATGAATGGCACCGTTTAAAACTCTCTGCTGCCACTTCCATTGTCGTTTCCATATCCTCCCCTGTAGTAGTCGACATGTCAGCAGAACCAGTCGTTGGGCGGTTGGAGCTTTTGGGGGTTTTTTTTCCCCCTTTTTCCTTTTCCTGATGTTGGAATGCCAAGCTAGCAAGCAGCGCTAACTTCGTTAGCTAGTTACGGACGGAGTCCAACAGAAAACGTTGACAAAAAAACAAAGTAAAATGAGTCAAAGTTTCAGCCGAGGTTCCCCAAGCGATATTCAAACGTTATAAAAGCTATTTACATGTTTTTGGGGTTAAAGCAAGCAAATTCAAGCTTTGAACGAAAAAAGCTTCAACAGCGCAGAAAAAAGCGTCTTAAACTGGCGCCATCTTGGCCCCTCCTCTCTGGAAAGTTGGAAAGTCCCAAGCGGAAGTTTCTTCTTCGTGTAATTTTTTGCTTATTCGGCGGCCATACTGATTAGCGGGTTGTGTTCAGAGAACGAGAGAACGGTAAGAAAAATAGTCTTTTAATTATCATCCAACGAGTGTGGTATGGTTTCTAAGATGTAATTCATGCTATTTACAAATGCGATGCATCGAAGAATTAGAGTGTCATGTCTCGTGAAGGCTGTTTCTCCGCTTGACTCGATGGTCTGGGCTAACATTAGCTTAGCCAAAGAAAGTACGCTAATGGATTTGGCAAAGTCGTATGGCAATTTTTTCAGCGTTTTTGGTGTGTGTATTATTTGGTGTGTGTTATATTTGTATATCTTTGATTCTGATATGTATATACAAATGTTCTGATTTTTAGCTTAATTTTATAAGTATCCTACTGTCACTTTCTCCTTCCTATCTGTACAGCTTGAGTTGCTGTGACAAGTGAATTTCCCCGGTGTGGGATCAATAAAGTTTTATCTTATCTTATCTTATCTTATATATAACAAGACTGCCTACATTTCTAAACCAGTATGCCAGTGTGATAGTGTAATATTGTGTTTTATTGGATTCCAGAAATAAAATAGAATTAACAGAAGACTGACAATAGGAAAATATAATTATTGCATTCATTTAACCCTTTTAATCCCACCGGTCACAATAGTGACCGTAAAAAAAAGTTTCATTTCTAAGGCTATAAAAATGTTACTGAATGATCTATCAATGCATTTCCAGCAGATATTGAAATAATAAAGGGTCTCAATGAAATATGTGCAGTGTCGCATGTTTACTGTACATTGTCACATGACCAGAGCTGTTTACTTCCTGTTTGCGCCAAGAGAAGAGGATGGCAGCAAGGAAGCTCTCACAGAAAAGGTTAGTAAAGTATGTTAACATAAATATAGGACATAGATTTTTGGTACACATCATGTTTAAGGTGTCTAGTATTGATATATGCATTTGCAATTACTCAACTTTGTTTAATGTGGTCACAGAACTCACAAGAAGACTAGCTAGCTAACTAATTCTACCTAACTTTCCACACACACACACACACACACACACACACACACACACAAGTGGTTGCATACAGTTACAAACAAACAGTACTTTGGAGTCTAGGGAAAAAAAGCTGAAAAAAACCATCAAAATGTCCTAAATGTTCCAGGAAAAGATGTTATTTTTTAGTCATTCAAGGCATTGCTTTGCTCTTTGTTCTACAACCTATTTTATTTTGTTGTTCAGTCAGTCAGTGTAGGCCTATACTTGAAAGCATGTTCAGCAGCTACCTCTATCCTAAATGTTTACCTTCATGTTCAGTGTGCTCAATGTATACTGCACTAAAAATGAATGTGTTCAAATGAATTTTGCACTAAAAATGAACGTTTTCAAATGAATGTTGCACTAAAGTAAGTTGCACTAAAGTTACAATGTTGAAATACATTGATGATTGTTGTTGTTTTTTGTCTTAACCTCAATATTCATAACGGTGCTCCCAGTATTCATATTGCTAGCCGATAGTATAGGGCTTATATGTAAAATATTCACACTACAATGAGAGAGCATTTAGAGGCAATGCTGGAACTTTTAAAAGTGATAATAACTAGCCTTTATATATAAGGATGTTATACACTCACGCGCACACACGCACATACGCACACACACACACACACACACACACACACACACACACACACACACACACACACACACACACACACACACACACACACACACACACACAGAGAAACACACACACAAACACACTGCACAAGTCAAATATACCTATATTTAGTCTGTCCAATGGTTAATACCACACAGTATCCCACCGGTCACAATTGTGACCAATCATAAAACACACTTTTTCACACACTTTTCCATGAAAATTTCTAAAAATTATGATTGATTGTTTCAAAGGGATACTAATGACACATGATTTGGATATTTTTGTGTCTGGGAAAAATTTGGGATTAAATGGGTTAATAGCTAAACTGGATAATGAACACATCTCTAGACCCAGGAAATGTCTGTTCTGTTGCAGTAACAAATGTCTGGCGCCATTGTGTTGCCCATGATGTCCCCGCTCATCCCTGAAGATCCCTGGTGGATGAAAATACAACCAGCAGGATTGAAGCCATTTCTCTAAGCTGCTCTTCTGTGCCTTTGAACAAACGGGGTGTGGGGAGCTGTGTCTGCACAGTGTTTGAATGATATTTGTAGCAGAGGCAGATTAATACACCATGAATCTACAACAATTTTCCTTCCTCCCCAGCAGACTGTGGCATAAAACAACACACTTGCCACCACAGACTGATAAAACATCTGCAGCATCTTACTACAGATGTCAAGAGATCTGAGCTTCCTTAAGAAAAAGAGGCGGCTCTGCCCCTTTTTGTAGAGAGCGTCTCTGTGTAGGGACCAGTCCAAATTATTATCCAGGTGTACACCTAGATACTTAGGACTTGGCACCACCTTGATGTCCATCCCACAGGTATTCACTGGCTGAAGAGGGGGCTTGGACCCGCAGAAATCTATAATCATTTCCTTGGTCTTTGAGGTGTTCACTAGGAGACAGTTCTTGTGACTCCAGTCACTGAAGGCTTTTATCAGTTCCCTGTATTCAGATTCCTGCCCATTCCTGATACATGCCACAATAGCAGTGTCGTCCGAGTATTTCTGGATGTGGCAGGACTCAGAGTTGTATTTGAAGTCTGCTGTGTACAGTGTGAACAGGAATGGAGCCAGGACAGTCTCCTGTGGAGCCCCCGTGCTGCTCATTAATGTCCCAGAAGCACAGTTCCCCAACCTGACATACTGTGCGCTTCCTCTCAGGTAATCTGTGATCCAGGAGATAAAGGAAGGATCATATGATTAATGCATAATGTCTGGGCAGTACAACCCTTACACTGTACCACCAATGATTTACAGTGCCTTCTTTTTTACTGTTAACATAAATTAATATTAACCATATGTTACGGACTAGTCAAGTCTAAGGATGTCAACAGCTCAAATGAGAGGCTAGCCCTAACCTGGAGTGTGATTGAAGGAAACAAATGGAGGAAAGAACGAAACAGCGGACTGGTTTGCCAGGCATGAGAAATAATACAGGTAGGCCAGCTTACCGGGTCCGCAGGCTAGGTGCATTCAGAGGCTGGTCAGTCAGTCCAGGCACCGCCAGCTCTGGCCGCGGCTCCCGGTGAGCAGCGAGCTCCGTCCTGGCTCTTCCCAATAGTTCAGGTTTTTTTGTAGTTAAAATGGATCCGAAAACAAACATAAACTGGTTTCGCTCTCACAAAGTCTGTGGCTTGGCTGGGTGGGTGTAACTGTCGTCCTCTTCAGCGGCACTTTCAACAAAATGGAGGGACTCCTCATGACATGGAAGCAAACATTTTTCCTCTGCCGCTCTCACGCACCTGAATCTTGTCACCTCATTAACTAACTCCAGAGGGTGCGTGCGCACCTCAATGATTTGACGTCAACAAACACACAGCTCAACCAGACCTTTATTTCTCAGCGGAAACCAGTCCAAAACGTAAATGAAAGGAAAAGGAAAAGGAAAGAAAAGAGGAACTATAAGCCCCCTATCACTCCTAACATCATATGCTAATGTGAAAGTAAGTATGACATTTGTTGTGACCATGTGTGCATGTTGCAACTGCAGCCTAATCTGAAAATGCTGTTTATTTGGTTGTGTAAATTCTCATTTTTTATTAATTCTCAGTTTATTTAATCTGAGAATTCAGTTTATTTAACTTTAGTTATTCTTCAGTCCTATTGTGAATGTGTGTGTGTATGTGTGTGTGTGTGTGTGTGTGTGTGTGTGTGTGTGTGTGTGTGTGGCCACCACCACACAAACATAATATTTACATTTGTATTCATAACGTTGATATTAAAGTTAAATCCATGAAACGTTAGCATTATAACTTAGTGATATTATTGTAGGCTTTTAACTAACTTCTGAGTTTTACAGTAGCCTATAAAGTCGTGGCGAGACAATTAACTAGTCACTTATACCGTTACGATAAACATGTAACTGCACAAAATGCATAAAATTATGTTATGTGTAAACGTACGTGTTTTTTAAGCCTTTATTTTTGTTTTAGCTCGGTCATATTTCCGGGATCGAGCGGCGATTAACCAACTTCCGGTTGTGACTTCCGGCATGGATGTATGGCGGCGCCTTGTCGGCCATCTTGACTGCAGCAAGGTACTCTTGAGGACGTCGGCTCCAATAGGCAGTGGTAGTCAATGCGGCATCTATGTATATATGTCTATGTCTTAAATACAGCCACACATTTCTCTACTGATGCAGTTCTGTATATTCGGACACTGCGAGCTTGGACCTCCCGGACCAAAACATCAGTTTTCTCCTGGGAAAAGTCTGGACGTCTGACGCTGCTGCTCTCTTCTGCCATGGCAAATTGAGTAAACTCTCATTATGCTTTCGCGCGGCGCACTTAAGGGCGAGGAGAGGGGCTCATTTGATTGGTGTGATGTGAATCGGCTGTGTGAAACCCACCCCACACCTTCTCTCCTCCCTCTTTCCGACTTGCGCAGGTAGGAGGGATGGAGGTGGGAAAGAGGAGTAGCTGTGCCAGCACGCACGGTGTGCCAAACTTGCAAAATCCGCCTGGCCACACCCAGTTGGCCAAGCGCAGGTGCGCTGCGCCTCCACCTCGCCCGGTAGAGGCCTTTATCACAAACTAGTTTTCTGTATCACACTGTTGGATGGACTCCCTCTGTCAAGAAGAAATTGCCATCTCATGGTATTCATTCATAAGACTCAGCTGTTGAAACCTTCAAACTACCTCATACAATTTGTGTCAATTAAATCTTGAGATCTACAGAGCACAATCCAGTACCTACTTAACCTGTAAACTTAAAAATCTGTGGATGGACCTCAGAAGATCAGTGCATGAAGACAGCCCAAGAATCTCACAGAACTAGAAGCCTTTTGCAGGAAGAGTAGATGTGAATCCCCCAAACAAGAACTGAAAGACTCCTGGCTGGTTACAAAAATTGTTAAGAAGCTGTGATACTTGCCAGAGGGGGCACTACTTAGAACTGATAGTGCAGGGTGCCGAAAACTTTGCTTCGGGCCCTTTCCCTTTTTCTTATTTTGAAACTATAAAAGATTGAAATTAAAAGGGCAATTCTGCTTAAAATACTAAAGAAATGTGTCATCTTTAAAATTTTGCCTTGTGGAAATCAGGTCATCTTTTACTTACTTAAAGGGGCAATAAGCAAAATCGTTTCACCGCTAGGTTCGCTGTTGTGCACTGCCTGTAGAGCAAAACAAAGTGTGTCATGAGCCACTCCTCCCTCTACCTCTGCCCCCCGTCTGTCCCGGCGAGACGAGTACCGCAGCAGGGACTATCACATCCAGACAGTCCTGGTGTTTTTTTCCACAGGCTCCGCTTCACTCAGCTTCACTCAGCTGCCCGATATCCCCGCTGCTTCTTCCCACATTAACCTGAATAACAAACCAGGGCTCGGTGCTTCGGTTGGATCCAAACGGAGAGCCGCTAGCTGGGAAGCTAGCGGAGGCTAAGTGGCTGTGTTAGCAGCTGAGTGAAGTGGGAACTGCCCATTGGTCCGACAGCCCATTGGTTCGACATCCCATTGTTCCAACCATACTAAACCCATTGTTCCGAAGTCCACACAAAAACCACTTGGTTAGGGTCAGGAAAAGATCATGGTGTGGGTTAAAATGAAAAAGAAAGTGACAAACACATAAGCCGCGAGCCTACTCCGCCTCAAGCCTTTCCCAGCTGACCCAGAGCCGGTCGCGGCACACCATACGCCTGCCGCGAGCCGTTCAGCACCGCGGACAGTCGGACTAATGGGATGTCGAACCAATGGGTTGTCGGACCAGTGACATGGACCCGAGTGAAGTGGAGCATGAAGAGGAAGCACCGGTTAGCCCTCACTTTCACTGCAGGCAGATTCACTCGCCACAGGGGCGAGGAAATAAAACCTAAACAGCCAGCTTAGTTTAGCAGTTAGCAATGTCTTTCACTCACTCTCGGCCTCTGCTGTGTTTAGCTATTTCCCTGCTTTCCTGTTAGCGTTAGCACTACTCGGCTACCACGCTAACGCTCCAACTCCAACTGAACCGGGAGCCGGGCTCACGGTCTCACAGAGAGATTTGGAACATTAACATGGCAGCCCATTAGTGCTAACATCCCCACGCTTCTCCGCCAGGCTCAGTGAGTCAGAGCTGAGAAGCATGGGGACGTTAGCGTTAGCACCAGTCGGCTGCCATGCTAACGTTCCGGGAGCCTGCTTCTCGGCTCCGGTGAGCTCTAGCGTGGAGCCTGGCGGACTCACGGAGAAGAGAGGACTGTTAGAGTTAGCTCCCAGAGTTAGCACTAGAGCTACTACGGCTATTGGAGTAGCTTGCAGCTATGGAGCGCTTCTACCAGCTCTTCTAGTCACTGAGCCTCGCCTCCATTTCAGCAAGTATATTGCATTTATTACAGGGACCATCATCACTGAAGTAGGCAGGAGAATAGCTTAACACAGCCGCCAGGCTGCCCGCCGGGCTACATTTTACAATGCTAATTGCAAACGTTAGCTGAGCTGCTGGGCTACTCATCTAACACAACCGAAACACCTGACCCATTGCTGGGATCGAACCGCTAATAACTCAAGCTCCGGACATTAACCTATGCTATGATTGTAACATTAAATTTAATTGAATTGACATAGTGAAATGTGCTTAACGTTACTGTAACACTAATTAAAACAGACATTTGACTTTATGTTGTACCTGTCCAGGAGAAAAAGAGCTTGCTCCGAGTCAGATTGTAGCCCCTTTAGCTCTTGCAGTGCTCTCCACCTTGGAAATGCAAGGCCAATGTTAATCCGAGTTCTGTCCCTTTCTTCATCCGACAACTTCTTCGCCAACAACCGTTGTTTCTTTCGAGGTAATGTCAGATCTTGGTCGTCTTCAGGTGGATGTTCCGCTCTCTGCCATTTCATTTCGAAAATATGCGCTGCCATTGCTCATTGCTCATTGTAGCCTTTTATAGGGAGGGAGGGCCAAGGGCTCCAAGAGGAGGGGGGGGATTCACATGAATGTGCAGCCGGACCAGCTTGTAAACAATGGGCTGGAGATGAACACAGAGAGAGGGTGTGTGCGGTCATGCTATACTCCAGATGAAATTACACCTCTAGTTCTTCACATAGCAATTTTTTATTTCCTTCAATCTAGAAATGATGAATTTCGCTTATTGCTCCTTTAACTATTCACAGTAAACTAAATTTCGACCAGGGGTGGCCAAACCTTTGCATGTGAGTGTACTAAGGTTTTTGTAGTGAAATAAGGGGGTGTCATGTAGGTAATTCCTCATTTAAAACTCATGAATCAGCGAAACAGAATAAAAACAGCAAACGGGTCGTACATCAAAAGTTCAGCTCAAAACGGCGTGCCACATCGCATCATGTCATGTTATGTCACGTTGCAGGCATTTAGGACAGTCCAATAAGAAACAAAGCAACGAAACTAATTTAGTCGCTTTAACCACTCGCTCACATTGCATCCAGTTAGGACATGTTGTCGGGACATGCACTAATGTTGGCAGAACTGGTTTCAGGTACTAGGTCAGATCAGGTACTTTTAAATGGAATGAACTTCAAACTGCCCTCAAACTTAGACCCCCATTGGAGATTTTAAAGCTTTATTATTTGATGTTTTGAATTATTCTTGTAACAGTTTTTTCTAATTTGTTGTTCCTGGTTTGCTGATTGTGTTCTTGTGAATGTTTCTTGTTGTTGGGTTTCTCTTGAAAAACAGATCTTAATCTCAATGAGACTGTTGATTAAATTAAGATTAAAATAAAATTAAATTAAATTAAATAAAACAACCAATTAAAGCTGATGCTTATTAATGTCCTCTTCTGTTTAATCTGGCTTTTTTCCAGGTTGATACTGTGTATCCTGATCGCACCTTAAAATGTTCAGTTTAATCATTTGTTCATTCAGTAATTAAATTATCTCCAGCTTCTTCTTCCATCTGCCACATCTGAAGACAATCTCAGCCTGCAGGCACTTCAGATCCTCCAGATGTTTCGCTCGGTGATCGGAGGCATCCACAGAGTCCTCAAAGTCCTGCATCAGGACCCTGTTCCCTCGCAGTCCACGATGCTCCTTCAGCCTCAGGTTGTCTCTCTGCAGGCCACTGGATGCCTGCCTGCTCCTGGTCAAGATGTCCCTCTTTGTGGCCACCATGGCCTCCAATGTGGCCAGCTGCTCTCGCTTTGCCTGGATCTCCATCTGGCTCCAGAACAGCTTTTCTTTTACATTCGACAGGAGCTGATAGAGCGCAAGAAAACACAATGCTGATACAAATACTTAATACAGGAAATCACAGAAATGACTACAGAAATGACTTTGAAGCAATCTGTATTTGTGAATTCTTTAACCTACCTCTTCGCTGCTGCTGATCTTTTTCTGCATCTTTAAACATTCCTCATTTTGCTTTTCGGTGTGTTTTTTCTGCTCCAGCCTCTCTGTCTGGAGCCGCTCAAACTGGAGCTGTAGGGGGTCCCTGGCATGTCCTTCCCCTTCACAGAGCTCTGTCTCCAGCCTGTGAATCTTAATCCTCAGCTTGATGTGCTTGAGGCAGAGCTTGTTCAGCTTGTCCTGCAGAAGCTTCTCTGTTGCTAAGGTTGCTTCTACTTTGGCCTGAGCAACTTCTTTACCTAGGCATCGACTTAGTACTGCCACAGCTACATCCTGCTTCAGTGCAGTGATCGCTCGCCATTCAGTTTCCACCTGAGGATGAGGATGACACCATAACACACAATCAACAATTATTATTTGGGTGCTTACATATATTAAGGATAACAAGATTGTTATAAGTTCAGCCATATAAAAATGCATGTGAGGAGCCATGTCCTTAAGAGTATTTGCTAAACGTTTCAATTAATTTTTGTTAAAGGCAGCCCTCACTGGGTGCCCGTCATGGTTTTAAATTATATGTATTTTTCCATACTTTTGAGTTTTTGTTTTGCAAACTTTCTTTGTGTTTGCTATAATGCATTCCCCTATTTGCATGGCGATGAGCCCCAGCTCCATACTACAAACTGACAGGAAGTACAGTATGTAATCATCTTTATAATATACTGTTTTCACAGATAGTTTACATAATGAACATAACAGGAAATTATGTTAGATGTCAATAAAACTGCAGCTTTGGAACACTACTGTTAATTTCAAGACTACTCTCCACAGGTAAAACATTACATTCCAGCACGGTCTCACTCCAAAGTCGTCGAATACCGACGTTTTGGCAGTGACTTCCAGTGGCAGACACTGACAAAAAAAGCCGTCTTTTTACACTGGCATGATGCGGCGCCATTATTTTGTAACAACACCCGACTTTCACCCAGGAGGCCGGTGTTCGCTTCCTTTGTGAATGTAAAGCCAGACCCTGTTCTTTTTCCCTAAACCCAACCACGTGCTTTTGTTGCCTAAAACTAACCATGTGAGCGTGTTGGCTAAATGTAACCTTGTGCATTTGTTGTTGAAGGTCAATTTGCTGTGTGTTGTACCATAGTAGTGTGTTTATTTTGAGAGGGACTTTAAGCAACCTGTCACCAATTGTGGGGGGAAGCCAGAGGGCCCGGAGAAAACCCACGCTGACACAGAGAGAGCATGCAGGCTCCGCGCTGGGGGGCTCCCTCATCATGTGGTTTGAACCCCCCATCCTGGGTACGAACCACGTAACCTCTTACTGTGAGGCACCACCTAACCACTGCACCACCACTATTATCCAAGCTGGTTAACTGATGACTCTAAATTGGCCAAAGGTGTGAATGTGAATGGTTGTCTGTCTGTATGTGTCAGCCCCGTGATAGGCTCTAGCCCTCCCACAACCCCTAACAGGATAAGTGCTTATGGAAAATGAATGAATGTATGCAAACTGTACAATTCCTGTAAAAACAGAAGTGTGTTGTGAAAACAGATAATGCATATAACATGGAAAGTCCATGACCAAATGCTGATATTTGACGAGGTCAGAGTGAGAACGTGTTGCACACTCACGTTCATTTCAAAACCTGGCACCTACGATAATGTTAGCCCTAATGTTATATCTCCAGTTCCAATCTGTTTTATTTACTTATTTTATCTTATATTTTGGGTGGCACGGTGATGAAGTGGTTAGCACTGTCGCCTCACAGCAAGAGGGTTCCTGGTTCGATCCCGGGTGTGGGAGCCCTTCTGTGCGGAGTTTGCATGTTCTCCCCGTGTCAGCGTGGGTTTTCTTTGGGTACTCCAGCTTCCTCACACAGTCCAAAGACATGCAGATTGGAGATAGCTTAATTGGTGACTCTAAATTGTCCGTAGGTGTGAATGGTTATCTGTCTCTACATGTCAGCCCTGCAATAGTCTGGCGACCTGTCCAAGGTGCACCCCGCCTCTCGCCCAATGTCAGCTGGGATAGGCTCCAGCCCCCCTGCGACCCTCAAGAGGATAAGCGGTTAGAAGATGGATGGATCTCATATTTTATCATTATAGGCTACCATACATATTTTAACAATACCTTTGTCCACTTTCCAACATTTTTAACTTGGAAATTATCAAAATATTTTAGGTATTTTTAAAAACAATGTAGGAAACCTGCACAGGTCCTGACAATAATACCAACCTTATTCAGCTTCTCTTGGGACTTGAGCCTCAGCTCTTCTGTCTGCTGCTGAGCTGTCTCCATATTAGCAGTGATCTGCTGCTTCAGGTCAGTCAGTATGTTGATGCACCTCTCATACTCCAGCAGCTGCTCTGACATCTCCCTCTCCAGCTGGGCATCATCCCAGGCCTTCCTGCGGAAGAACTCTGCCAGTTTCGTCTGCAGCTGGCTGTGGTGTTGGCTGACAATATTTCTGTCCTCGCACAGCTTCTGATGGAGCTGCATGTATTCTTCATTGCTGATGTCTTCTTTGTGTGCAGGAGCAGCAGCGGATCCCTTTTCCTCAGTTTCATCTTCCTCCTGTGTAGGAGTGGTGCTCTGTCTCTCTGGGGTCTCAAAATGTAATCTGGGAGGTCCATCACCATCAGTGCTGTTGATTTCAAAAACAACACTCTCCTCGTGGGACATTAGTTGTTCATTCACTTCCTTCATCTTCACATCCAAGCCTTCACTTGAGGTCATGTGGTCGACACCGTGGAACTCATTTCCACTGTTGTCTTCTGGCTCAGAGGTGGCTGCTTCTTCAGTGGCTTTCATACTTTCAGAGTCTTCTTCATCATGATCTGATGCAACCATTTCATCTGGGACACCTTCCTTTTCATTTCCATAAACAGCTGGCGAAGTGTCCTCTTCGTTGGTGGAATCTGCTGACACCCGCCCATTTATCTTCACCTCATTTTCTGCCTCTCCATCCATTTTCGAAAGATATAGAAAACCCTAAAGTATATTTCAGTGGTTATATATCCTATATACGGTTAGACTTGTAAAGTCAATAAAACGGTTCGTTTGGTTTCTGTTGTCCGGGAAACTGGTATCAGGAGCCAATCAGAGGCGCCCTGGCTCTGCTCATTAATATTAACAAGCAGGGTGTGTAGGCTACGTCGAGAAGCTCGTACTACGCATGCGCGCAGTTCTGCCTCCAACAACAAGAAGCAGGAGCCAGACAACATGGCCGACCTGGGAAAGAAGTACTGTGTTAACTGCCTTGCAGACGTTACAAACCTGCGGCTTCGCTGCACCGACTGCCCCGATATCGAACTGTGTCCGGAGTGTTTCTCGGCGGGCGCAGAAATCGGTAATCACCGGAGATGGCACGGCTACCAGCAGGTCGACGGCGGTCGCTTCTCGCTCTGGGGTTCCGAGGCAGAGGGAGGCTGGACCAGCAGGGAAGAGCAGTCGCTACTCGATGCCATCGAACAATATGGATTTGGAAACTGGGTACATCACCTTTTATGTCACTAAACTGCATTTCCCGTTACAGTACACAATATATGTTCACCGCAGTTGTGTTTAAAGAAGCCTACTGAGAAAATGTCAAGCGTTAAAGTTGACTAGTAGCTATAATAATACGGCAACTTAAATTACTTTAATGACAATCAATTTTCTTTGGTAACGTTACTGTCGTAAAAGTTGAACGACTGTGCATTAAGTACTCGTGGGAAGTCAACTTAGTGACTCAGTTCCACCATTCTTTTTTTACAGTGTTTAACTGTATATCAAAGGCACAACATGACGTCAACGATGTGTCTCATGAAGACTAGGAGCCTAGAGTAGTAACGTTACTTGGATATGTGAGTGTCTTCACGGTTTTAGATAGATAGTTATTAAATAAATGGGAAATTAGTTGTTACATAAGTCACAACATTCAACATACACTGAAGGAGGAACATGACAAATAAAATTAGGTAAATTTAAATGGTAGTAACGAACTAAAACCTTTTAACTCAACGAAAAAAGTAAGTTGTACTGCAAGTAGGTTTTCAAGCGGTAATGTTATGTGCTGGAGGGTAATCTTTCTTGACCTATACCATATACCAGAATAAATCATTAAATTTAATTTATGACATACATGACAATCCTTAGCTGTAGGCCAGTGTTTATTTTGACAGCTATTTTAGATTTAGTCTTAGTCTTGATATAAAAATGCTTATTAGTATAAGTCACACTATAGTCATCTTTATCTTTCATAGTTTAAGTCTAGTTTTCATTCATTCATTCATTCATTCATTCATCTTCTAACCGCTTCATCCTCTTGAGGGTCGCGGGGGGGCTGGAGCCTATCCCAGCTGACATCGGGCGAGAGGCCTGGACAGGTTGCTAGACTATCGCAGGACTGACACATAGAGACAAACAACTATCTATCTATCTATCTATTCACGCTCACATTCACACCTACGGACAATTTAGAGTTATCAGTTAACCTAGTCCCCAGTCTGCATGTCTTTGGACTGTGGGAGGAAGCCGGAGTGCCCGGAGAGAACCCACGCTGACACAGGGAGAACATGCAAAGTCCGCACAGAAGGGCTCCCACGCCCGGGATCGAACCGGCAACCCTCTTGCTGTGAGGCGACAGTGCTAACCACCATACCACCGTGCCGCCCAAAGTCTAGTTTTATTCAATGAAAATGCAAAACGTTTTAGTCAACTTTTAGACATTATGTTTTCTTTAGGGGTGATTTATGAGCATACACTTGTCGATTATCATTTGAAAAGCTTAACATCTCTCTATTTATGCTTTTAAAAAACTTAGACAGCACAAATAACTAATCGGAGACAACTAGGATTTATACAGAGGTTCAACGTAAACTCATATTTATCTAACTGTTAAGAAACAGAAAAATAATATAACTAAAGCCTGAATTCTTTTTTAATCTGCAACATGTTAATCTGGAGGTTTAAACTTGTGTCCTCTCACAGAACTGGTGATTAAACTAAACCAAACTAAATTAAACTTTCACCTCTGTCAGAGAAAACTGATCAGAGTTCAGACTGTTAGCTTACAATACACCTTTGCTTACAGATAACTGAGCTTCCTACCTTTCTGTCAAACAGCATCAAACCATAAACCTTTCATTGACAGTCTGGACTGAGTGTAGTTCTGCAGGGATCAGCTGTGAAGTCCGGCAGTCAGTGACTGCTTGCTCTGCTGCTGTTCAGAGGCTAAACTCCACAAATCCATTCAGCAGCTCCACCATCCACAGTCAGACACACACGGCTGATTATTTACCGCTGATTTACAGCTCACAGCTCGCACCTGATACTGCTCTGGTGTGAGTATTTTTGCTGGCTAGTGAAACATCCTGGTGCAGACTATTTACTGGAGTTCACCAGCTTGTCAATGATGTGACGAGAAGATAATTACAACTACGGCTGTTTTCAGCTTTTAGTGTCTGATAGTCCACCAATAACATTCATCTCAAAGAAAATGAAACAGATTTCATCTTAGTTTTTATTATCAATATTAGGGCCGTAACGGTACATGTATTTGTATCGAACCATTCGGTACGCGACTTTGGGTTCAGCACGACCCTGTACCAAATTATTGGGCGCAGGATATTATTTTATTTTATTTTGTTTTATTTTAATTCCGTTTTTGCGAGCCGAATCATTTAAAATATCTAGTTCCCCGACGGACGTAATTGAGTGATGGACTGAGTCCGACCGTAAATCTCTGCTTCACTTTGTGCAGCGCATTCTCGCATTTTGACAATATGGTAAGTGAGCCTGACGAACCTGAAGACCCACCCGCAAACCTTAAGTCTTCCGTTTGGGAACACTTTGGTTTCAGGGTAAAATATGAAGATGGAAATAAACAAGTTGACAAGACAAAAGCAGTGTGCCGACACTGCAGAACAGCGGTCAGGTATGTACTTGGAAACACGTCTAACATGCTAACGCATCTAAAGCGACACCACCCGAGTTTGAACGTTAACCGGCACGACTAGAAAAAGCAATCTGGTGCAAACTACGATATTGTTGTCGTTTAAAAAGAAAGAGCGTTTCCCTGACCATCGCGCTAAAGAAATAACCAACGCCATTGGAGTTGAGTAAAATTGTTTAAGCTGCACTTTAGATATAAGCATGTTTTGTTTACTGCACTTTAACAAAGTGGGAAAGCTAAGTAAGTTCTTAGTAAAACTGAATCTGAGCAGGCTTTAAAGCTGACCAGCTGCACTATACTTTTTATTTTAATTGAGTAAAACTGTTAAAGCAGAAATGTATATTTATATTTTTCATTCAAAAAATGTGTTAAAAAAACAGCAGGATTTTATTTTTCACTTTTATATTTCTATTTTCATTCAAACAATGTGAAAAAGCAGGATTTTATATATATTTGTTTCATTCAAAAATTGTGTTAAAAGAGTTAACTGCTGTGGTGGTATCTTTTAATAAGGTTACCAATAAGTAAAAGATATTTAATAGTTGTCTATTTTTTTTTTCATTACTGTACCGAAAAAAAAACGAACCGTGACTTGTGTACCGAGGTACGTACCGAACCGAGATTTTTGTGTACCATTACGCCCCTAATCAATATCTCTTTTTGTTATGTTTTGTTATGGGGGAAAAAAGACCGCTAACAAAAAAATTTCAGCAACGAAATGAACGCTGCTTTAGATTAATGCAAGCTTTAAGAAATTTTAATTTTTATCACTGCATCATTTAAGAGTTTGGTTAAGGGTCACACCTAGCAGTTATTTTAATTATTTAATAATTTGTTGTAATTTATTTCCTAATTAGCTCAATAATTGGTTTAGTCTGTATACTGTCATACATTATACAGCAGTGCGGTACTCTACAGGTGTGTAATAAAAAAAAATCAATGAAAATTTTATGGAAAGAATTATGTAGGCTAACATGGCACTAAATAAATGTGAATTTCCGTAAAAGTAGGGCTCTCTTTAAACCCAAGTAAATCATTCATCATTCATTACGTTGAATTCATTCAAAGGAAGCTTTGGTAGTTTTCAACGTGGACCCTATTCTGCCATGTGTCTATGTCTAAGTGACTAATGGAGACAGCAATTTCTGAAGTGAAAGCAAAAAATTGAAAATGGCCATGCTCTCTGTTGTTGTCTCCATTGTCTATACCAAGGCTATGTATAGAGTTTGGCAAACAAACATTAGCCTAATATATGCCGCTCCTTATCAGTGGAATCTTCTGCAGAAGGACATAAAGTTGCATTCATTGGTTCCTCTTAGCTGTTTCAAAGCACTTGTTGGATTTTTGTACGCAGTCATCTATATGCTAATGTCAGGGTGTATTTAAGCTGGTCTTTGTAATCGTGTAGTTGCCAACCTTTTTCTGTTTAGATAAA
Source organism: Epinephelus fuscoguttatus (assembly GCF_011397635.1). Lineage (NCBI taxonomy): Eukaryota > Metazoa > Chordata > Actinopteri > Perciformes > Serranidae > Epinephelus > Epinephelus fuscoguttatus. The sequence continues at coordinate 35,465,233 of NC_064774.1, forward strand.
GGTTTTTTTGTTTCTTTTTTAAAAAATTGATCTAGTTTGGAGAGAGAGAGAGCACTGCAGCCAGCAGCAGCAAAACAGTCTGCAATGTAATCCCAATGGGTGGTTGTGCACTGTCAGATTATGTTCACTCAAAGTGCTTATTTTTGCCACTGACAGGCTCAGATTGTCATTAAAGGTGTCTGACAACATTATGGAAAGGGCCCTATAGAGAAATGGAGTGTTTTTCCATACCTTTCGCGGATCCAGTCTCGTTGGGTTCAAGTCTTGTCCAAGGAGATGTCTCGTTCTGAAATCTCACAGACTTTTCCACATTGTGGAAATCAGCTCAATATTCAGGCATGATATTGAAAATTTTATAGACAACACTAAACTACACTTTCTGTACTCCAATCAAATTAGCACCAGCCACCAGCAACTTGCGTTTAAAGGGAGCTCTTCTTTTTAAGGAAATTCACATTTGTCCTTTTATTAGTGCCATGGTAGCCTGCATTATTCTTCCATTGCATTTTCAATGATTTTTTTTATTATATGTCTGTAAAGTACAGCATTGCCCTCAAAATGAAGGGCAGACAGAATAACAATAGACACAGCAAAATGATTAAAACTGTCTTACAGACATTAATGATCACAAAATATACCTCAATAAACTAAAAACAAATTATACCTTGCTAAAGGGTTACAATTCAAAATTTGAATAATCACATATTGAAGTGTTCTTTAATCCCAGATTCTCAAGATAGCAGACAATGAATTTAATGAACATGTATGTTGTTCTAAGTAACATATTAGGCACAATCCTCATGCTAACGAGATTTTAAATAGAGACCTAGGAAGAGAACAAGTCCAAGAAAGCAGTTGAGACCGCTAAAACCAGTGAAGTGTTTGATATAGATGAGTTGGCGAATGAAGTGCTGATTTTGTTGACCATGATCTCCTAAAATATAAGCTTTACCAGAAAGGGGTTAATAGGAATTCTATCAAGCTGTTCACTCTATTGGGGCTGCACAATATATCGAAAATTTACCATTATCGTGATATCAGCATACACAATAAAGGTATCCAAAAGACGAGGCGATAAATAGTACATGTGCCATGCATTCACATGCTGCATGGCAATATATGCAAGGGAGCTGTGAACAATCGTCTGTATTGAAACAGTGGCGTCAGGTGACTGCACCAGTTTTTTCATGTAACAGAAACTACTGAGTAAAACTTGTGTTGGATGTTATTATCATAATGTCCCTGATGTGTCAGTGTTTTTGTTCTGGTGCTCTGCACAGATCTGACACCTGTCTGCCAGCCTGTTCTCATCCCTGGCTCTCTGAAGCTCGGGGGCCAGCACGGAGGTCCCTGGGGACTGCCAGTAGATGGACAATAACCTTGTATTTTAAGGGTCATAAAATACACCCCAGTTCACGAATATGTAGGATGTTACTACAGACATTCCTGTTCTCTTAAGTCACATTGTCTGCTGTGACAGCAGATGCTCTATTCACTCATATCAGTGACAATGGTGTTTTAGCATCACAGGGATGCATTGTATTGGTTTTCCCCTGATAATGCTACTTAATGATTATGTGATTGTGTGACTGACAGATAATGTTTTGAAATATATCAGTGATGACCCAATGATGCTTTGATACGCCTTGTTAGAAAACAAACATTTTTGCCAGTGTCTTCCCGTTGATATCATGTAAGTCGCACAAAAGCAGTTTTGTTGTTGTTTCCTGTTTTGTTTATATACGCAGTAAGTGAAAATAAAACATTAAAACTCTCCTCAGAATGAAAGAGAATCAGCAGATTTCTCAAACTGTTAGCTTAGTAATGTATTAAATTTTTTATGGATTATCCACAGAAATTATGATTCTATGGGATTATCACAAATGACAATTGTAAATCACATCTGACTGACCTTATTCTGGGTAGATGATTTTGGTGTTCTGTAGGGATGCACCGAATATTCGGTAACCAAATATATTCGGCTGAATATTGCAAAAAAACACACATTCAGTATTCGATGGAATAAGTTAAAAGCGAGGCCGAATAACAGTGGCTTGTTTTGATAACGCAATCAAACAGTGTGCTGTGACGAGCTGAGTAAAATGTCGGCAGTGTGGCGATCTGCCCGTCACAGCACAGCATTTGCGACTAAAAATAGTTTTGAGCAAGCAAAATAGGCTTAAATCATTCAGCACACTGTGTGAGCAGCCTACAGATTTCAACCAGCAGCAGAAACGAAAGGCGAATCCCACCGATTGTGGGTTGAACAGGGGTCACAGACAGGAATGTATTCCTGTCAAATACGGCGGCCATCGGCTTACCCGGCGACAGAGAAGTCGGCTCCAATAATATCCTCTTCTTGTCGTTTTGACTGCCCAAAAGTACCTGAACAGCCGAGCCAGCCAAACACAGACCGTACGTGATGTGTCAGAGGAGAAACGAGCCGTTCACGGCCCACAAACCTCACCGCACTTTAGGGACTGTTATTTACTTATGAAGGGACTTGTCAGGGGAGGAGGGTGGCTGGTTGATTCTTATTTTATTTATTTATTTTATTTTGACCCCCCCCCCCCATGTTCATCACTGATTGATACTGTTTTTGAAGTATGAATAAGTCAGTAAGTAATTTATTCCATTGAAATATCATTGATGTATTATAGAAAAGTGATTTATCTTTTTATAAATGACAAAAGGCACATCGGCCTCATTTTCGCTGTGGTATCGTGATACTACTTAGAACCATGATATTTTCATTGGTATCGTACAGTGGGTCCCAATATTGGTGCCCTGACAACACTAATCTGGAGGGGGTTCATCTGCAAAAACTAATGAAAAACTAAACAACAAAATTCGGTATTCGGCCAAGTGTTTAATATGCTTTGGCTTCAGCCACAAATTTTCATTTCGGTGCATCCCTAGTGTTCTGTAAACTAAGCTCAAAACATGTCACACTTGTATCATGTTTTGTACACAGACTACACAGATACATACACAATTTGTGTTATTTAAATCAAGTTTTCAGATTTGGGATTTTGCATACTTTCAGATCCATTTTTTTAGCATACATGAACACAACCATAATGTTTTTTATTCAGTGTGCATATGTAGGGTTTGTTCATTGTCTGCGGTCTGTGTTAGCAGTGCCAACGTAAAACAGAAAGACATTAAAACTGTATACTAATGTATTTGTTTATTTATCGCGAGTTATATCGTTATCGCAATATTCAACAGCAGCATTGCCTATCATATGTTTTACTGATTTTGTGCAGCTGTATTCTTTATACTGGGCACTTGTTGCTGTGTAAAACGTGAATGGATGTCTCACAAAATGGTTGTCCATTTTGTTGAATAAGGGGTTGTCCTATCATCAACATTATTAACTGTCTTTATTCATGATCTGGCAAGAGAGAGTAGCTGGGAAAGGGGTCTTATGTGGCCATATACTTGAAAATATTCTTGATGCTGATTATAGTAATATGCTGTCAGAAAAAAATGAAGATTTACAGACAGTGTTGTTGTGTGTTGCAGAATGTTGTGGAGACTTGTTATCAGTCAGCAACAGCAAAAACACAAGTTATGCATTTTCGAAAACCAGGTAGAGAAAAGGAATAGTTTCTAGTTTCTAGTATGGGTTATTCCACATATTTTAAACTGTATCAAACATGTCCTGTTTTAGATAATGTGTCATATGGGTTTAGAAAAGGTTTCAGAACAATGAACATGTCCGTATTTAATCTGAAAATTGAATTCTTTTTTGGGACTTTATAAATATGTGCCTATTTTGGCAGTTATTGTAGACATGGGCTGGGACTATTTTGAAGTAAGATGGAAGTCCAGTATAGTGGGCCTTTGGAACAGGCTGCTGGATTCACCAACCAACGTGCTGGCTGTAAAATATTTCACTGGGAGCTGTCTGCTGGAGGTGAATGAGTATCTCAAGTATTTGATTTCCTAGAAGAGAGTGGACATAAAGAAAATAATTTCCAAAACACAAATGGGAAGGAGGAGGAGTTTAAATACCGACTCTCAGCTAAATGCACACAATCATGGGCAGAAGAAATTTGGCAAAAGCATAAACTAAAAACTTGTTTATTTAAGACAGACAAATTTAAAAAGGTACATCGATTACAGCCCTACTAAGCCTAAAGACAGGGAACATTCTGTACGCAATTCAGATGTAGCTACTACATATTGAAACTAGGAGATACAGAGATGTGATTGAAGATGAAGGAGTAAATGAATATTGTGAGCTAAATCAGGTGGAAAACAAAATTCATTTCATTCTTTACTCTCCTTTATATCATGATTTATGACAGATCAGACAGATTAAAAAGTTCATGTTCATGATTGGGATTTGATAGGGACTTAGAATGGAGCCTTGATTGAAGACCTTTTTGATAATATTTTTGCATTTTCTAAATATCTTTCTATAGTATCGAATAGGGATGAACGATAATATTGGCATGTCATCGGTATTGGTCGATATTGGCTTTAAAATTAAATATCTGAATCGGCCAACATGCCGATTTCTGTTGATATGGCAAACCATTTATTTTTAATTGACAAAGTGAACATGTATAAAATATAATGTAAATGATACAGCACAGATAACAAAATAACATATCTAAATGATATACAAGTATGTATGAAGAATATAAATGACAAAAATTAAAAACAGACAGATAAACAATCTTATAACTCTTTCACAGTTGCCTCAAACTGCATAATTACCACCACAGCAACGAAGCAGGAAAGGTAACTGGCGTGCTTGTTAATGACGATAAAGGGACCATTAACCAAAGATTACATGTCTTCAGTGCTTATGATTCAGTTACTAACTTTCTGGTGCAAAAGGACTTACAATGTAGCACGAAATGCTGTTTCTATGTGTGAAGATAATATTCACAATCACCATAAAGTAACCAGACACCCAAATAAGTTTGTCATTTCTGTGCATTAACAAACTGAAATGAATAAAACATACTGAACAACAAAACAATTGGGCTAACAGATGTTACAGTCAGTCTGTGAAAGTCTAAGTAGTATATGTACGCTGGAGCTCAGAGGAGTTCAGTACCTTGCGAAACTGCTGTATATAGACTGTGTACTGTAGACTGTATATGTATCTGTACAGTCTGTGTACAAAACATGAGACAAATGTCACATGATGAGCTGAGTTTAGAGAGCACAAAAGTCATCTACCCAGAATAGGGCCAACAGATGTGATATATGATTGTGATTTGTGAAAATCCTAGAAACAGAATTTCTGTGGATAATGCATGGTTAGCCTGGTTAGCAAGAGATAACACAGCACAAATAGTGATTTTATCACTACTTGTCATATTGTGCTGCTTGGGCCTTGCAGAAATGGTTCACATGCGACACCCAGCTGTGAATCTTACTCTGACATCAAAACGGCTGGTCAACATGAATAACCGAAAGGTAACTGTGTGTGTGTGTGTGTGTGTGTGTGTGTGTGTGTGTGTGTGTGTGTGTGTGTGTGTGTGTGTGTAGGCAGGGCGGCACTTAGAGCAGGGCTAGAAAATACAAATTACACACACAGCTGATGCTAATTTGAAAGGAGAGGGAGGAAATTCTTTCTCAATGTGGGACAACCACACACCAACAGTCCAAACAGACACGCTCTATGTATATTCTATACTCTATACTCATTCTGTACATGTGGAGTTTTTTTGTGATTGTTGCGGGCAAAAATCCTTGATTATGCGGCATGTTTTCTTAAAAAATGCGATGGAATATGCGGGATATTTATGCAATTTCATGCGATGAAATTGCGGGAACTTGCAGAAATTGCGGGAACTTGCAAAAACTGCGGTTTGATGAAAAAGAGGAAAAAAGTGATTCCCCCAACACCCTGTTCTCACTAGGCTACTACCTTAATGTAGTCATTTCTAATTACTTCATATGATAAGCAAGCATACTACATCACAGAAAGGGCAGGGAATATTTAAGTTCTCATCTTGTTTTATTTCATACCTTAATAAACACATGGCTCAAACTTACAAAACATTGCTGAGTCAAACAAGTTCTGTAGCTAGAATATGCTACAACTTATATAAAAATAAATAAATATGTCATGAAGGCTATGGAGAGAGATCCGTTTTTGCGCACCCGCTGGTTAAGCGCTTTTTGAAAGGAGTCAGGCGACAGAGACCTGTCACGCGCTCTTTGGCACCGCATTGGGATTTATCCCTGGTGTTACGCGCTCTGGGAGAACCTCCCTTCGAGCCTCTGTCACAAATCTCTCTCAAACTACTGTCATTAAATACAGCACTTCTCTTACCCCTGACTTTGTAACAGAGTGAGAGATTTATGTGCGCTTTCAGTCTCCCCGTCTTGTCTCGTTATCAGAGATGACAGGAGAGCAGCTACTCTGAGGCCGAATCCCACATTCATGCCTAAAATCATAATCAGCTCTTTTAGATCAAGAGTTATTTCACTGGAAGGTTTCTTCCCTCCTCCCCACAGGGGGAGAAGAAACATCACACCGACTCTGCCTAGTGCGCACTCGTGACGCGCACAGCAAGCCTCTGAGAGAGACACAACAGTTGTTTGTATATTACAGAGAGCGTTCACAAGGAAAACCCCTCTTGCAACGAAAATGCGAGGATTATGAAATCATGCAAGCCCCGCATATTTCGCGCATTTTACGCGGAAATCTGTGATTTATGCAGCGAAAGTGCGGTGTCTTTGAAAAAATGCGGCCCCCGCGTGAATATGTTGACTTTGGCTGATTATGCGATTGCATAATTGCGTTTTTCTGGAGGGACTGGAACTTGACCTGCGAGACAGTGGAGCACAAAGGCTCCAGTAGAAGAAGCCAAGTTAGTGACATGCAGTATGGCAGAGTTAGAGAGAGAGAGAGAGAGAGAGAGAGAGAGAGATCTGGCAGCAGCACAACCACACACATCATGCTAACTGTACGTTCACACCAAACGCGATGGACGCGATGTCATCGCCCGTAACGCGAGTATCGCGTTGCTTGATCACAAATGTCACCTTTTTGATCATCGCTTCAATCGCGATGACACAACCTTCCTCTCGCAATTTTCTTCACCTTCCGCTATTTTCTCGTCAACCATGGCTGAGTTAACTACCGTAGACCCAAACGCCACCGTGACTGGGTTCACAATATCCTCCAGAAATGCACACAGCTGGGTGAAAATCATCACCTCCTGCAAGAGCTGCGTCTGGATGACGGCGGTACTTCAGGCTGACGCTGGCCCAGTTTGAGGACCTGTTGGCCCGTATCAGTGCGAGGATCTCCCGCCTGGACACCAACTACAGGCGCTCCATCCCAGCTGTGGAGCGCCTGTCCATCTGTCTCCGGTTAGTTGCTTAAAATTTCTTTATGAAAATGAACGGTTGGATGTCGCGGCACAGCGTCACGCAATGTCGCTTGAGGTTCAAATTTTTCAACTTCAAGCGACACATGCGATGAGGTGATGGACGCGTCATCGTTTCATCGCGTCACTCTTATCGCCTGAAACGTGTCGCCCGAAGCAACATCGCGTGTCATCGCATCATTTACATTGATTTTGAATGGAAACTTGTGGCATTGATCGCGTCCATCGCATTTGGTGTGAACGCACAGTAACAAGGCACCGCTGCGATATGAGTTAATCTGAGAGACAGTGGAGCACAAAGGCTCCGGAGAAGAAGCTGAGTTAGTGACATCCAGAATGGCCGAGTTAGCAAGACGCAGTAATAGGATATGAGAGAGAGAGAGAGGAGAGAAGGTGCCCGGTGTATTATAGGAGGTCCCCCGGCAGACTAGGCCTAAGTCAGCCTAACTAGGGGCTGGTACAAGGCAAGCCTGAGCCGGCCCTAACTATAAACTTTATCAAAGAGGAAAGTCTTAAGTCTAGTCTTAAATGTGGAGATGGTGTCTGATTCCACAGGAGAGGAGCCTGATAGCTGAAGGCTCTGGTTCCTGATCTACTTTTGGAGACTTTAGGGACCATGAGAAACGCTGCATTCTCAGAGCGCAGTGTTCTGGTAGGATATGGCACTTTAAGCTCGCTACGATATGACGGAGCTTGACCATTTAGAGCTTTTTAAGTTAACAGTAGGATTTTAAATTCAATTCTGGATTTTACAGGGAGCCAGTGCAGAGAAGCTAAAACAGGAGAAATATGATCTCGTTTCTTAGTTCCTGTTAGTACACATGCCGCTGCATTCTGAATTAGCTGGAGAGCTTTTAAAGACTTATTAGAGCTACCTGATAATAGGGAGTTACAGTAATCTAGTCTAGAGGTAACAATAGCGTGGACTAGGCTTGTGCCGATTTCCGGTTTAACTGGTTCGGTCCGGTTTAAGAGCTCCACCCGGTTTAATTCACGTCAACTGGATAAACCGGAGGGAAACAAAAAAAAGCTTTGCACATCGGTGGCGTGCCAAGGGACTATATTCAACTTATCTTGCATTGTAACATGCATTATGACAACTTAGTAAGGGTTATGTTTGTTTATAAATGAAGTGGAGGAGCCTACAAGTGTTTTGTTTAGTTTGTCTCAGAGGCTTCAAAGGGACTCCGCAGCTCCGCTCCGCTCAGCTGTCTGCTGCTGCTGCTGCGAGAGAACTAATTTCACTGGGGGCGGGGAAAAGTGCGAGGGAGTCAGCAGTCATTCAGTTTGTTGCCCTAGTAACCCATTTCCACTGAAAAAGTTCCTGGTACTATTTGGGGGGCTGGAACTACTACAGGAATGTCCTCTCGCTCGGCCCTCTCAACTGCTGTGGTCTCCAGCAGAGTCAGAGGAAGGTTCCTTGGTGTCCTTCTGTGTCTTCTTCTTCTTGTGTAACCTTGTGTGTATTGGTGGTTAATACAGCATTACTGCCACCTAGTGGATTGGAAGCGCATTTCATCTATAATGAGCTTTTATTGGGAAAAATAGCTCAAATGCGACCCCCAGTGGTAAAATTAGGTATATAATTCGCTATATCGGTTCGGTTAGATATTTGTCTTTAAATCAGACCAGTTGGAAAATTTTCAAACTGGCACAAGCCTAGTGTGGACCAATTTTTCTGCATCTTTTCGGGTCAGGATAGGCCTAATTTTTGCAATATTACACAGATGAAAAAATGCAGTCTGTGAGGTTTGTTTCAAATGAGAATTAAAAGACAAATCTTGATTTGCCTCCAGTTTAAATGAATTGTGTTTTCTGTCAGCATCTACCTGATAAAGGTCCATGACCGAAACGTTGTAGCCTAATAAATGTAACTTTTTTTTGCAAGTGCAGACAGTGTGCGGGTGTTCTCTAGCCTGAGTGTCAGACTGAAGCTCCTAGAACCTTCAGTCTGACATTGCCTCCATTGAAGGCGATTTACAAGGGGGAGGGAATTTGATTTTTCCCTAACCAATCAGTAGAGATCAACAACTCACCCAGAATCTGACGTCATTAGTATCCATGCCTCGGGGGTGCCGAAAACAAGCGTGCATTGCCCGTTTAAAATATCCGTTTAAATTTGGTCCTCCGTTAATGCGAGTAGTGGCGAAATACCTCGATAGCATTGTTAATGTGGTCTGTAGGATCTGTAGCGGTCGCTATTGTTGCTATCCTCACCAGTTACCCACTGGCGTACAGCTTGACATCAGTGTGGCGCTGATTGGCTAATCGCTGGACCCGCCCCCACTGCCGGCATTCATTGGTCTGTCCATTGTTTGGACAAGATAAATTGCAAATTCATTGCAGTATGCCAGACCAGAGATGCAAGCCTACTCAGTTGAGTAGGTGGGGTCTATGGTCTGGAACCAGGCTAGGTGTTCTCCTTTTTGATTCATTGTTTGTCCCACCTACACACCTGTCTAAGACTGTTTTGGTGTGCACAGGACTTTTTCGACTTTTGACAGCCGATTTTTGTTGCCATTTTTTCCTTGTTGCATCCCGGTCACTTGCCATTGACTGCTTCTGAAGATGAGCAGTTTTGAAGAAGTTAACCCACTTACCAGCAACTGTGCCTCAACATTTGAATTCTCTCATGAAGACGCTGAGAAGATATTGATTCCCAATGACATACTGGGAATGAGCATTTCATCTGATGAACTTAAAGTTAAATTGGAAAGTTTAAAAGAAACTTGTCTACTCATGCACGGCTCCACCTTGAGCGAATATTGGAGGAACAAGAAGATCCCGAGAGGATTACGCATTCAAAAAGTCCCCACTATTGGGAAGTTCGATGTCAACTTCATGCAGAAATGGGGTGAAATCCTAAATAAATGCTCCCTGGACTTGATGCTTCTAATAATTGAATAAGTATCCACTGATGCAAGGCAAATAAAAACTGAAATTCAAACTCAAGAGGAGGCGCTCAAACAAAAGATTGGCCATGAGTTTCCATCTGTTGAAACGGCTATTAAAGACTCTGTTAATAAATACAGAGAGAAACTCCATGCTACCAAACTGAGAAAATATCAAAGGGACACTGAGGAGTACCTGAAGAATGAAGTGTACCAGTGGGAGATTAAAAGTCTCCTCTCCTCAACCTGTAGCTGATCAACAGTCACCTGTTGTGCCAAGGCTTTCACATGCGCCTCGTAGTATGAACTAGCACCAAGACCGTAGAGGATGTCGGTTTGGAGATGAATCATCTATTGAAAGTGACTTCTCTTTTGACAGTGACTCAAGTAATCCATCTCGCAGCTCATCTTTTTGGGGAGCATGCAAAAAGTCACACCAACACAAAAAAGACATAGGAAATGCAGATGGGAAACGCACATCAAAGAAGAAACCACCAATCATGGAAATGCAGCTTCTCCACAAAACGGAAATTAACATCTCCTCAAAAGAACTGTGAAATGACCAACTGTCTGTGTTGTCTAAAGGACTATCATTTGTACCTAATATCAAAAGTGGAGTCAATACATTTGGGTTGAAAGTGGATTTGTCAAATGCTTCAGACAAATTAAGTTAAAATACTTTTTTCTAAGAGTTCTACTACAATTGCAGGTGCTTCCACTGGTCGTTTTAAATCTAAAGTACATTCTGTCCTAGTGTATCTAATACCTCTATCAACACATTTTGTAGACTTATAGAACAGGACGTCATGAAAATGTATGAACGGCCTCTGCGTGGCTCTCAAAATTGATCACAGAGTGAAAAGACTGCCCTTTGTGAGTTAACTAGTGACAGAGATCTTGTGTTTAAACCTGCCGACAAAGGAGGTGCCCTTGTGGTCCAGGATGCTCATAAGTACCGATTGGAAATACTTGCTCAACTAACAAATGGCAATTTTTATAATAAGTTGACGAGTGACCCTACTGTGACATTTCAGAAGGAGACATGTAGTTTCCTGGAAAATGCCAAACAAAATGGTTTTATTTCCAAATCTGAATTTGATTTTCTTTATTGTCAGCACCCAATTCGACCAGTTTTTTATACATTGCCTAAAATACATAAATCTATAAATAATCCTCTGGGTCGTCCCATTGTGGCACAAATCATTTCCCTTTGTCACCATTATCTGAATATGTTTACTCTTTCATTAAGCCGCTCTTCAGCACATTGCCATCTTACATTCAAGATTCCACAGATTTTATAACAAAAATTCCAGATATTTCTAATCTTACTGATAACACGTTGTTGTTGACTCTGGATATCACAAGTCTTTACACAAATATCTCTCGTGAAGGGGGTCTTGAAGCTCTTCGCTTCTATCTAGGAAGCCAAGATAATGCTGCCATGCCTCCTAACATATTTATAATTGACATGGCATCATATATACTGAATAGGGTTGGGTTGGTTCTCGGTAATATCAATTCGGTCCGGTACTCCATCTTGGACCGGGTTTTATTTTTTGAGACCGACTGGACTCGGGCATAACGTACGTGGAGCAGACGCCGTGGAGGTCCGCCTGGTAAAAGTGGACGTCCGCAAGCCCTGTGCGCGCAAAGCACGACCGCGCGGACTTCGCTCCGCGCACCAGTGTCACACAAAAGATTGTTCGGCATGTATTTTTCACATCGCAGGGATTTTTCACGGACATTTTTACATGGAGTCCGCTCTGCTTATAGTACGCCCGAGTCTGTGAGCACCTGTGTCTGTGTCTGTGTTTTTCACATCGCCATGACAGAAATGTGCAAGAATTGGGGGTAATGTAGTGTTTCACGGACATTTTTACAGGAAACTACAGCGCGGAAGTGCGCTCAACTATGGAAGCCCGAATGACTGCGGACATCCCTCGCGGAGTCTGCTCTGCTTATAGTGCGCCCGAGTCTGTGAGCACCTTAAATTTAAACCCTCAGTGCACACTGCAGCACAATCAAACAGATGCGCAACTCAGAGCATCAGAAGTGTCTCTGACACTAGACTTAGAGCGGCTCGTTGATGGGGTTAGTGTTGCGTTTTTTGACTTTCCTTCAACAACAAAAGCACGTGTGTGCGTCTGCGTGCGCGTGCGGTCCTGTAGCAGTAGTCTCTTGATAAACAGAAGCCCCTTTTACACTGCCTGTTCGCAGATTGCAGAATGGGGGGACAGAATTGTCTTGCCTGAAAGCTGCCGTGGAAGGTAGTAACAGCACCGAAAAGGAGTCTGTACAAACAGGACAGCCAGCAAGACAGGACCATGGACAGGATCGGTGTGAAGTTTTGACAATGTATTGAACCTATCATGGGAGGTTTAAAAAGTTAAAGGAAGAACTGCAGCCAAAAATGTCCACAAAATTGGGCAAAGATTCAGAAGCTCCTTTCCCTCAGAGCAGAGGACAAGATCAGCGGCCATATAACAGGGACAGTAAATGATTGTTATTGCCATGTTTTGCCGTTGTTATTGTTTATAAAGTGCTACCAATGCATATGTTTTATGTCACACTAGAGGCCGATGCTGTTGTGTTAGATATCACGCCCGTCACACCCCTTTGATTCCGTGATACCAGGATGCTGTCTGAAATCACACACTGGAGTGGAATGATCCATGTAAAAATGCAAAAGACACATGAAAAAGGAACTTTGTGGTGGCTCTATAGTGCCGTCTCTTAGCAAAAAGGGCAAGAGAGAGAGAGGCTGAGCAAATCAATACGCTGCAATCTGAGATTTTACCATTTTAAGTATTCAAATTGCAGTAAAGTTGGATTGAATTCATGGGGATTGGCTGAATTTGCTGCAACTGTTGCAATCACAACATCCTGGAGAGGCTAAAGATCAAGTTGATTTCGAGTTGACAGTTAATTTAATCTGCATGTCTTTTGACTGTGAGAGGAAGCTGGAGAAAACCCATGTTAATATGGGGAGAACATACAAACTACACACTGAAGGCCAGCAGTAACCGTGCCAACCTGACTTAATATCAGTTTGATCAATTTTCTCTTGATCAGCTAACTGATGATTTTCTTGTGGTTTGTAGTCAAGTTAATAACAGTATACTTTTATATTTCTTCCTCTATGCTCATTATTAACAATTTCTGCTTGTGTTGTCTTTCAGGAGGACATGGCTGCTCACGTTGGAGCATCCCGAACTCCTCAGGAAGTTATGGAACACTATGTCACCATGTACATTCACGGAAACCTGGGTAAGGCCTGCATCCCCGACAACATTCCCAACCGGGTGACGGACCACACTTGCCCGAGCGGGGGCCCTCTGTCACCTAGCCTCACCACCCCGCTCCCTCCGCTGGATATCAGCCTGGCTGAGCAGCAGCAGCTGGGCTACATGCCACTACGTGACGACTATGAGATTGAATATGACCAGGATGCAGAGAAGCTCATCAGTGGGCTGTCTGTGAACTATGACGATGAGGATGTGGAAATTGAAATGAAACGTGCCCATGTGGACATGTATGTGCGCAAGCTCAGAGAACGCCAGCGACGTAAGAACATTGCCCGGGACTATAACTTGGTGCCTGCTTTCCTGGGCCGAGACAAAAAAGACAAGGAGAAGGAGAGACCTGGAGTGCTGGGAGTCATAAGCAGTGCTGGTGGTGTGGGTGGTGCAGGAGCTGGCGGCGGCACTATTGGTTTAGGTTCCACAGCAGGAGCAGGATCAGGTCCTGTTACCAGTACGCCCAAAAGAAAGATCACTAAAGAAGAGAAAGAGCAGCGGGTCAGACTGCGGGGGCTCTGTCAGTTCATGGCCCATCGGGAGTTTGAAGACTTCTTTGAGAACATGCATAAAGAGCGTGTGTTAAGGGCCAAGGTGCGTGAGCTGCAGCGCTATCGCCGCAATGGCATCACCCGCCTGGAAGAGTCTGCTGAATATGAAGCGGCCCGCCACAAACGGGAGAAACGCAAGGAGAACAAAAGTGTGGTCACCTCAAAACGGGGCAGTGGAGGAGGGGGTGGGCTTGGCTCTGGGATGGGAGGGGGGGTTGGAGCTGTTGGAGGAGGAGGCATTGCTGGAGGGTTGGGGGTCGGAGGTGGGATCAAAGAAGAAGGAAAAGATGGTGAGTTTGCTGCCATCGAGAATCTGACGGGCTTTGAGCTGCTGTCAGACAGGGAGAAGGTGCTGTGCAACTCTCTGAACCTCAGCCCAGCACGCTACCTGACTGTCAAAACCATCATCATCAAAGATCACCTGCAGAAAAGGCAAGGCATTCCGGCCAAGAGCCGGCTGCCAAGCTACCTGGACAAGGTCCTCAAAAAGCGCATTCTCACCTTCCTCACGGAAAGTGGCTGGATATCCCGAGATGCCTTGTAGTGATCTGTATTTGGTCAGGAAGTTAAGCTTCATAGGCAGACAAAACTACTGGCTTTTTTCAATAGTGACGTTGTAAATATGTACATTGTAAAGAAAGACAATGCATCACTGGATAAAAAGTCTATTTTTATACCAGGGCTCGAAACAAAAATAAGCCTATATTTTTACATTTGGAAAGGGACAGGAGTGAAAAACAACTCTGTGGGTTCACATTACTTTGTATCAATCTTGTTACGTTATGAATGAGAACTACAATGCTAACTAGTAGTACATAGTTGCAGAGATATTTTAGTGTTCTTGATTCATTGAAAATTTAAAATCCTGACATCAACAGGCCAAAGGCTGTTGCATGCTGAAAAGAAGGGTAAATGAGAACATTATTGTTCCTGGAAATGTATGAGAGTTGTGACTTCTGGATGAATGCTTGTCACTGATGGGTGACAAAAATAATCACTGTTGTGAGATGTTTTTCATGATCTGCTAAACCCTACTGAAATTGATCAACTTTGTTTGCTGTTTCATCAGTTAAAGCTGGGCCCAGTAACTTTCCAGCAAGAGCAAACTGTTTGATTTTTGTACCATTTTAAAGAGGTAAAATTGATTTTTGAAGTGGGGCTGTATGGGGTGTTTATCCATAGTCAGTGTTTTACCTACACTAGATAACAGTCAGCACATTCCCAGTTCGGAGAAACAGACAGGAGTATCACTATGGAAGCTAAAGCTCTGTTTCCACTGAGCAGTTAGGTATGGTTCAATCCAGTTCAGTACACATTTTTTCCATTTCCACTGTGAAAAGTTGTGGATGGTACCAATGAAACTGTTCCTAACCATCCCCATTTTTGGTCCCCCATCTGTTGGGGTACCTAGAACACAGATCTAATACTTAGAGGTGGAGCTATAAACACTGCAGTCCGCTGATTGGTCAATAAAGGATGGTCACTCCGCTCAGGGCTGAGTTGTGGCTGGTTTTGAGGCTTATGTAACCACTGTTCATACTGTGGCAAGTCATACATATATTAATAAACTATAACTATGAAATGAAAGGATGTCTTGCTGCCTCTAGCAGCAGGTGTAGTCTGAGGAAAAAATAACCTCATTTAGTGGGCCAACTGCCGGCAACTTTTAAGATGGAAGGTTTATTTGTAATGTTATTGAATGCATGAGTTGAGGATGTGAATTATCTCTTGGATGACATACACTTTTAATAATGAGTGGGTCTTCAAGAGTTTAAAAATATATATTAATTTCGCTGGATTATGTAAACTGTCTGTGCCACCAGAGAAGAGGAAATACAGCGAGCACTGGACGGAGCAGTGAGTGACAACAATGCCGCCCACATTTAGGAGTACAGTTTGCAGTGGAAACACTAAACGGATCTAGGGTCCAGGTACCATGCCTGAAAGGTTACTTTTGGTTCAAAAGGTACTATACCGAAAGTGTTTGGTGGAAACGGGGCTTAATAGTGTCTTCTCTGGATAGGGGTTAGCAGTAAATGATACTTTGGCCACTTAAAAAACGTCAGACTGGCACTTGCTGCAGAGCACTGTTGTACCCAACCATCAGGTAAAATTACACTTAACTACTAATAAATAAATAAAACCACTCTCCAAACAACCAGTTAAGTGTGAAGCTCTAGCATCGTCTAATGCAGAAAGATCCTGAGGTTATGTTGTAACCAAGTCCCACTCATGGCAGCAGTAGCTCTCTGGGTCCGTGAGCATGCATTTATGGTTTACATGGTTAGCTTCTGCTCTTTCTGGGCCTCCAGTTTCCACATACGTTTCCTTTCTGTTTTTTGGCCTGTTGGATCTCCCTCCGTAAAAGTTCTTCTTCTCTTTTCTCTGGCTAACAAACTGCTGAAAATCAGACCCAATCAGCTCACCTGCAGCGTAATACAGTGTAGGCTAATGTGTACAGATACTGAGGTGCTGTGGTTGAGAAAATGTCGTGGAAAAGACAGGGCTGTCTGATGGCAAGGTAAAGTAGTGAACAAATACTTAATATTACAGTCCAATTAAACTGATATTGATTTTTCAGATAGGCTTTTTTTATTATTATTATTTCAAGTGGCTAAAGGACCGTTTGCTCCTAACCCATATCCACAGCAGTACAACTTCCATGGTGGGACTCCTATCTGCTTCTCCAAACTGGGAGTGTGCAAACTGCCATCGACTATCAGTGATACACCGACTGTGAATAAGTACCTTGTACAGCTCGACTTAAAAAGATCCAGACTATCACCGTAGAGGCCTCAGTTTCCTAGAAATTGTGTATCTTCAGTAAACTCAGTAAACTGACTTTTTTTTCTTCCTGCCTACAAGAGAAGGGAAAAAAAGCAGCAGGGTTCAGCCATCGTCAAGCTCATTTTGGAGTGAGCAGTTGTTACTGCCTGAAGGCACTCTGTATCAGGGTCTGACAGATAGAGGTTGACATAGAGCTAAACCGATATATCTGCTGTTGTTAGCTTATCATTGATATATCAGTATCAGCACAAATGTCAGCCAGTTAGTGAGAAGAAATGTAAGTTAAAAAATGCCAAAGAATATTAAAAGATCATTTCGAGACAGTGTTGTTGTTACACAATCTGTCCACCAGAGAGCACTGGCAAGTCGGTTTTTCAACTGTAAAATCTCGCTCAGCACATTTCTTTGTCACAAATTTTAATTTAAAAAGGATCCTTATCTTACATATTAATCTGTTATGTGTTTATGGTTAAAGAAATGGCTTATGTATTATATTTAACTCTTAGAGTCCCAGAAAACGTGGCTTCAATTGTAAGAAAGTATTTCTCTTTAAATATTCATATAAAGCAGCAAAAAAACCCAAACATGTTTATCCACTTAATAACCATTTAAACACTGGTAAATAAATGAATAAATAGTGAGGCATGACAACTAACTGACAAAATATGAGCCTTTAAATATTCACATGTATTGGCTTTAAAAATCAGTTTCAGTCAGGCTCTAATTTGTATTTAAGTTTTGGTTTGTCACCTGAAGTTAGTATGGAGGACAAATCTCAACTTTTTATGCCTCTGCGCCAACGATAGCCATAGCCAGAGGCATTATGTTTTTGGGTTGCCTGATGGCACGTCTGTCTATACATCCGTCCGTCCCTTCCTTGTGAACATGATATCTCAAGAACCCCTCGAGGCAATTTCTTCAAATATGGCACAAATGTCCACTTGGACTCAAGGTTGAACTAATTAGATTTTGGTGGTCACGGATCAAAGGTCAAGATCACTGTGACCCTGTTTGTCTCATTTTTGTGAGCGCGATATTTGGACAACGCTGAAATTTTTAAAAAAAAATTGGCACAAACATTTAATGTTCACTTGAACTCAACTATTAGATTTTGATTGTCAAAGGTCAAGATCATTGTGACCTTGATCCCATCTCATTCTCATGAACAGGATATGTCCAGAACACCTTCAGGGAATTTCCTCAAATTTGACACAAACATCCACTTGGACTGAAGAATTAACTGATAAGAATTTGGTGGTCAAAGGTAAAGCTGTGACCTCACAAAACATGTTTTTGGCCACTCAAGAATTCTTAGCTAATTATGAGAAAACATCACACATTTTTATAATAGGTTTAAATGATGAAGTGATGACATTTTATATCCAAAAGGTCAAAGGTCAACTTCACTGTAACATCATAATGTTCTGCATGAAACACTTTTCTGGCCATTATTCAGTGTCATATCCCAGGAACAGAAGGGGATACATTTGGTCAGATACTGAATTGGTGACACTTATCTTGGCTGTTGCTTGTTCAGTAATTGTAGTTGAATTAGGCCTACAAACCTTTACTTTTACAGAAACAGTGCATCTTAGTGCAGTTTCAAATGTTCTGCAGTCCCCAGGTAAAAGAAGCTGGGTGTGTAAGTGACCAGGGGCCTCATGTTCAAAGGGTGCGTACGCACTTTTCCACGGCAAAGTTCAGATGTATCAAATGTAATGACTGTGGAAATGTGCGGTGCTTCAGGCCAACTTCATGGCTGGCGTACGCACGTTTCTACAGCTGTTGAGCCTTTGGCGACACTTAGAGGTGATGCTGGTTATAATATATAATTGAAAACAAGTCCTGAGAGTGATGTGCACATCAGAGACACATGAACAATTAACACACCCACGTGTCTGCAAGTAGATGAGTGGATATAAAAGCATGCGCAAAATGGTGCAGAAAATACCGTTAACAACAATGGCTGCGTTAACAGTATTAAGACATTGTAAATGGTGCAATATGAAGACAGCGTGTGTTCAGAGCCAGAGAGGATTTACTGGCACATGATGACAATTGGCTCATCAGCCGCTTTAGGTTCCCGAGGACAATCCTCCTGGAACTGTGTGCAGCTCTGCGGCCAGCCTTGGAGCGCGACACGGCGAGGAGCCATGCGCTGCCTGTATCCATACAGGTGCTGACGGACGGAATTATCTGCATCCGTCAGCCAGGTATATCAAATTCCCATACAATGCAGCTGAACAGGCCAACATTAAATCGCAATTGCAGCCAGAGCCGGTTTTCCTAATGTAATCGGAGCTATCGGCTGCGCACACATTAAAAAAGCGCCATGATGAAGCATTTTCATTTGATGAATATACAGATCATATGTGATGCGCAAATGCAATTAACCAACATTGTGGCGAGGTGGCCTGGCACACTTTGGCGGTGGGCAGCCGTCCTCCGCTTCACGTCCACCACTTCTTTTTTAATTCTGCGTGTTTACGCTTTTCTGACCCCACAGCACTGACAGCCTCACACACACTCTCCCACTCACTCCTCTTGTGTTTAGTATTGATGCCGGAGGACAGTGTGCGAAAAAGTACATTTTTGCGCGCCTCCACTTAAGTGAATAGTGTCTCCAATTCGCATTCTGTTTTTCTTTCTTCCCGTCTAACTCATTCTTTAGTTTTAGTTTTCTGATAGTGCAGAGAGGGGAATCTCAGGTGCATGGTTCATTTAAATATGATTTGCATATTTAAATGTGGGCATGGACAGGGAGGGGACGGGTACTCCAACATGTGCGCTCAATTCCATGTTGATTGGGATGTACAAAGGAAATGTGCTCGGATTCATGTGTATGCACAGATTCATACATCTGGATGTTTTTGTGCGTACAGCATTTTCTGGATTTAAGCGTACGCCATGTTTCAGTAGGAAATCCACGCAAGTCTTTGTACATGAGACCCCTGGTGTAACTAGTTATACTCAGAAAACAGTAGAAAAACCAAGCAGGGCTTCCAAGGGCAAAATCATAAAAAGAAAAAATGAGGGAAGCCACTGTGAAGCAAAGAACACATTCCTTTAATGGCTCAAATCTGCAGCAAACAGCATTAGGCAGGCCAAAAAACACAGAGGCTTAAACATGCTGTCCACTCTGCCACTCTGTAACGTGTTTCGAGTCAAATTCTTCTTCAGGCAGCAATGGTAAGCGTGTGCAGTCTTTTCAACTATATAGGAAGGGGGGAGGATTCAATTAGTAATCACTTCATTTTAGTCAGGTGTGGATAGGGTGTGGTCTGCAACATAGCTGAATCAACTGAGAGGCCGTTGACACGTTGCCGGCTATTTTCATAAACGGACATTTCACCGTCTCCGTTTTCAAAAAGATCTTCGTTTACACTTACCCGTGTATACAGACCCTTTCCAAAAAATTAGAATATCATGGAAAAGTTGCTTCATTTCCATAATTCCATTCAAAAAGTTAAACTTTCATAGATTATAGATTCAGGGCCCACAATTTAACGGTTTCAAGTATTTATTTGTTTATTTTTACATAATTTGGGCTTCCAGCTCATAAAACCCACGGAAACAGGAATTCAAAAAATTAGAATACTGTGAAGAAATCACCATTTACTTCTCAGTTTTTGCAGAAAAAAAGAAAGAAATTAGGATCACATCAAATCAATCAAAATATGGTACTTTCAAAACGATATGTCAATCTTCAATACTTGGTTGGGAATCCCTTTGCCTTAATCACTGCTTCGATGCGCCGTGGCATTGAGGCAATCAGCCTGTGGCATCGCCTGGGAGTTATGGAAGCCCAGATTTCCTTGATGCTTGCTGTCAGCCCTTCTTTGTTTTTGGGTCTGGTGTCCCTCATTTTCCTCTTGATAATACCCCATAGATTCTCAATGGGGTTTAGGTCTGGCGAGTTGGCTGGCCAGTTAAGCACTGTGAAGGCATGGGCATCAAACCAGGTTTTGGTGCTTCTGGCGGTATGGGCAGGGGCCAGGTCCTGCTGGAAGATGAAATCTGCATCTCCATACAGATCCTCAGCAGAAGGAATCATGAAGTCCTCTAAAACATTCTGGTAGACTGTTGCGGTGACCTTGGATTTAAGAAAGCAGAGTTTACCAACACCTGCACCGGACATTGCACCCCAAATCATGACTGACTGTGGATATTTCACACTGGACCTCAACCTCAACATCTGCCCCATGGTTGACCATGTCATATGCACACAGCTTCCCAGGTGATCTGTTATGCTGTGCTCAAACTATGGTACTTGTACCACTGTAGGCACACGACCTCCCTCTGGTGGTACATGGAGGAATCTCCTGACTACTTTTCTAAAAATTAAATACATTTTTTAAAACATATATAATATTATCAAAATACCACAACATTTGGAATGAAAATACTGACATTTTGAGATCCCTGAAATTTAATTGAAAATACAGTTTTTCTTTAATGTTTTAGTTTTGATATCTGCTTGCTATGTATCACTGTCATGAACGTAGCTCATACATGATTAGTGGTCAGCTGGGATGGCCAGATAGTAAGCAGAGGCTAAATGAATGGTGTTAAAATCCCTGCAGTTGTGTCTCCAAACAGGTGCTACTTGGAAGAGAAGTTAGAATAGAGAATATTTCAAGCAGCTGTTGAACCTGAAGTGGATGACAGTCAGCTGAGCTTGAGTGCTGGTGGCTAGTAGCTAGGCATCACTTTAAAAGTAGAGCTTTGTTCATTTTTGTGGTCATTGAAAAGGTACGGCCTCCTCTACATTGTACAACTGTGGAAGTTTTAATGTTCCGTTATAGTCATCATTCATACTTAGTCATATTTCATCGATGTGGTGCTTCAAACCATGTACAAGTTAGACACAACAGCTGTATTTAAAGGATAACTCTGCTGATATTTTATATTACTCTTATTGCCAACAAATCCAATGAAAAGACATTGAGGGTTACTTGGTCTGTAAGGGTGTTTTGACCAAGTGGTAACCTCCGACAGAGTCCTGCATGGGTCCCTTTTTGAAAATCCGCACCCGCCCGTACCCATAAAACTCAGTCCGAGAACCAACCTTTTACCAGTCATTATGTCTAAGTCAAAGCTGCACCCGTTAATAAAAGTCCCATGTCCTGACCCACACCCATGATTAAACACACACAGGCTACAATCACTCACATTAAAGGACAACTTAGGTATTTTTCAACCTGGGCCCTATTTCCCTGTGTGTGTGTGTGCATATGATTCATAGGTACAACTCGTTCTAAAATTGGTTCAGTATTGAGGGAGGCGGATGCAGCCAACAGCCGCGAAAGGAGCTAAAACGGTAACGGGGGCAAATGCGTCCCGTGTAAGTTTGCACATTAAAAGTGCTTTTTTTCGCCACTGACCAGTTCAGATCGCCAGTGCTATGTCCTATATCCTTTAAGCTGGGTTCTCTATTGTTGCATTACAAATCCAACAGAGGAAAAGTGTCTTTCACTGGCTGCGCTCAATGCTGGGATGGTGAAAACATTCAATCGATGCCAGGTTAGGAAACATTTAAGCATGCTCCTTCCACCACCATAAAACCTCAAAAGGATCTTTCTTGGGTGTCTCAATCTCGAAGTCAGCTGCCACCTCATCCTTGGGCTACAGAGTTTCATGACTGGAGTACTCCACGTCGGTGACAAATGTGACGACAGGGTCAAAGGTTCAACTCGTATCATTGACTTTCAAAATCAAAGAAATTGCAGCTTGATAATAGTGATTTAGATGTTAAAATATCCCACATATACTGCACATCTTTTTGATTTATTTTATTTTGAAAAATAAAAAATATATTTTTGTTCTCACCTACTGCCCGCCCACGTGGAGTTCATTTTTAACCTGTGTCGTACCCATCAACTAATATAAATACACATATTTTCACCTGTTACACAGCTTTTTGTGGGTTACCCGACCTGGTACAGGACTCTGACCTCTGGGGCTGAAAATTGAAGCCAAAACGAAATTAAACCAAAATGAAGAGCCAAAAACTGCAGTTCCCTGAATGGCCACTTGAGGTTGGTGCCAGAAGCCAGTAAGTCATCATAGACCCCCATAAAATGCTTAGCTCATAAACATGTTTACAGCCTGGTACAAAAAAAGTTTTGGCCTCCATACAGGATTCCCATGGTCATGGAAAACCTGGAAACATCATGGAATTTAATATCTTATTCTACAGGCCTGGAAAAGTCATGAAATGAGTAAAAATCATTTAAAGTTTGGGATAAGAGTGCATGAGCTTGAATCTAATAAATGCAACCCCAAAAAAAAAAACTCTTAAGAACAGTCATGGAAAAGTTTTGAAATTTTGTCCAAAAAATGTGTGTGTGTGTGTGTGTGTGTGTGTGTGTGTGTGTGTGTGAGGGGGGTTCTCAGTCAGATCCACCCCTCACTCCTCCACAGCTCCACCCTCTTACCCAAATATAGTTACATATGGCTTCAAAAACACAAATTGGCGACAGCGAAATGTCAAACTTGAGGCTTCAAAACGGGAGTCCACAAACCAATGGGTGACATCAAAGTAGCTGCGTCTATTATTTTTATAGACAGTGTGTTTGAAGGTTTCCCAGCAGAACATTGCGTAGTAATGAAACAATCAACTTTATTCACTTCATCTATCAGTGGTTATCATGTTGTGGCGTATCAGTGTGCGCTCCCTCATTTCCATGAACACACACACTGTGGTTTATTTGGACTCAGTCCCATGTACAACACTGTGCTATAAACACTTGCTAATGGACGAAATGAGAGCTAATCCACAACTGATAGTGGTCCCCAACAAATGCACTGATTTATCCTGTTGTTTCCTAAAAACAAGTACCCAGCTGCTGTAAGAGGTTAATGGGCCCTTAAGAAAATATAAGTGTATATTCATGAACCAAGAGTTCTATCTTCTACATAAATCAATTGATAGTTGGAATTTGTAAAGTATTAAGAGGTGGACTAATGTTTTCTCATGGGATTTATTGACAAAAGGAACAATATTTAAAGACAGCCATTTTAATGAACATAAACATAGGAGATAGACATTTTTTTTAGTGAAGGGGGACTTGGATATACCCAGGCTTATGTTTAAATGATAAGAACCTCTATCAATAAGTCCACCTTGTGTTTTGTTCCTTGACTCCAGCCTTAGTAAGAGAAGTGTTGACCTGATCTATTATCATTCTTCCAACATTCAGACTGGGTCTCCTCCTGTGCATAAATTTGTTTGTTAGGCCATTGTTGCTGCTGCTGCATGTTAACTCATGAACAACATGTTATGATTGGAGTTTGATGCAATCAACTATCAGGGGTTTATTATAGTTGAGCAACAGGCCAGGTATTTTATATTGATGCTGAGGGGAAGAATCTTTCAGGTCAGAGGTCAGCTCAAAAGGCTAAAATGCAATCTGAACTGGAAGCA
This sequence comes from Epinephelus fuscoguttatus, assembly GCF_011397635.1. Classification (NCBI taxonomy): domain Eukaryota; kingdom Metazoa; phylum Chordata; class Actinopteri; order Perciformes; family Serranidae; genus Epinephelus; species Epinephelus fuscoguttatus. Next base: position 35,489,551 of record NC_064774.1, read on the forward strand.
AACTTGTAAATCTTAAAATAGCAACAGAATGATCCATTCTACACTTCCTATGATCGGCTAGTACTCATTTCCTTCGTTGGGTTGGTTAGGTTCAGGCCACAGGAGTGGGATTGCTTAGGGTTAGGGTACTGTCAGGGTAAGCCAATCAGAGGCAAGGTAAGGTGGGCAATTCTATTGTTATTAGGGGTGGGCGGATCGATCCTCAGTATTAACTTTTTCATTTTGAAGATCAATTCTAGCGTCAATAGCGTCACTTGCTCTCTTCTGCATCATACCTATTTGTATTTCAAGAGTAAAACACATCTAGTGCATGTACTCTTCACTTCACTGATTTTGTGTTGTCTGCTTTTAATCAACTTACTTGAGATCCACCAGCATCTTAGTGTAACTTTCACCCAGTGTTAGCGGTAGGGCGGTTAGCTCCCCTCCCAGCCATCTCGTGTACTGGCGGACCCTCAGTTGTACTATATATACTGCATGGGCATCCATGTGACTGTAGCTGTCCGCTGATATTTAGTGTGGATAACGATCCTGAGCCTGTCAATCAGACAAATAATAGCAGCGATGGAGGAGGAGGGCAACACCTAAGCAACAAGACCTCTGACACAGAAACAGAGCTCACTGACAGAGTCTGTTCAGAGAGGCTCAGACAAGGAATATCTAGGTATATATACTAAGTATATAGTAATATTCTAGCCAAAATAGATATTCAGTATTCGTTAATGTTACATTTTCACACTGTAATTGGTAAGTAGATTGATTATTCACCTTATAAATCATGGCGTAGGCCTACTGCTTTCCCCTACTAAAAAAATAAAAAAGCCACTTTTAATAATAAAAAAAAGGTATTGTATTGATATCATTATCAGCGATTATGAACATTTGTATTATTTGGGATCGGAACAAAACCATACTTTGCGGTATTGCCCACCTCTATTCGCCATCCTAGTATTCACAAATTGACAAACAGGAATGTCCTGTTGGCTATTTTCCAGCCTAGAAACCACACAGGGATCATGTAGAACTGATGGTTAGCCTTGTTTGAATGTCAGTTTTGTTTATTTCCTCAGACAACCTATAGATTGTGACTTCTTTTTCAGATTTTGACAGTGGTGTCATCCTGCATGTGCAACCAAATGTTCCATATTGTTCCAAAAATGGTGTGTTTTGATGTAAATTTCTCAAAGGGAAAATATTGCAATTCCATTTTATCAGTGGGGAATATTATTTATGAGGGATGGTTTGTAATGCATGTCCTTAAATGTCAATTATTTTGCACGATAAATTAGAAAAACAAACTGACTACTGATCTGTGAAATGTACAGCATTTTGTGTCATGGAAATGCTTATAGCTTTTGTAATAAAAACCAAACCAAAAGTTTGGATTACAAAAATGAAGCATTTTCTGAGGTTTTAGGCATAGTGATGGCTTGCTGTGGTGCTGTCTTTGATCTCGTTACCATTCTTATACTGTTGAGCTGTCTTGATGTCCCATTATTCTGTTATTGCACATGAAATGATTAATAATTGGCAAACTTTCTGGGGAAAACCTGGTCTTATTAGGAGAGATGGCATTCATCCCACTTTGGATGGAGCTGCTCTCATTTCTAGGAACCTGGCAAACTTTATTAGTAATTTAAATCCCTGACAACCCAGAGTTGAGACCAGGACTCAGAGTCGCAGTCCTATACGCCTCTCTGAGCTTCTAGTTCAGTTACCCAGCCATAGTTTTCATAGTTCTATACAAACGGTGTCTGTCCCCCGACCACCTAAATTATTTAAATCTAAAATTAAACAAAGAGGAGTTGTGCATAACAACCTCATAAAAATTAAAACCTCTTCTGTGACAAAAAGACAAAACAGGAGAATTAAATGCGGACTGTTAAATATCAGGTCTCTATCGTCTAAAGCAGTGTTAGTAAACGAATTAATATCAGATAATCATATTGATTTACTCAGTCTCACTGAAACCTGGCTGTGTCCAGATGAATATGTTAGTCTAAATGAGTCCACTCCTCCCAGTCATAATAATACCCACATTCCTCGAGGCAGCGGCCGAGGAGGGGGAGTTGCAGCCATTTTTAACTCTAGTGTGTTAAACAGCCCTAAACCTAAACTAGATTATAATTCATTTGAAAGCCTCGTTCTTAGTCTTTTACATCCGACCTGGAAAACCTTGCAGCCACTTTTATTTGTTATAGTGTACCGTGCTCCTGGCCCGTATTCTGAATTTGAATCTGAATTCTCACAGTTTTTATCCAGTTTAGTTCTTAAATCAGATAAAGTTATTATTGTAGGCGATTTTAACATTCATGTCGATGTTGATAATGACTCCCTGGCTACCACGTTTATCTCATTATTAGACTCCATTGGCTTCAGTCAGGGTGTACATGAACCCACTCACTGTTTTAACCATACCCTCGATCTAGTTCTGACGTATGGAATTGAAATTGATAATCTAAAAGTCTTTCCACAGAATCCTCGCTATCGGATCATTATCTGATTACTTTTGATTTCTTTTACTCGATTACACGCCACTCAGCAACAGTTACTATACTAGATGTTTATCAGATAGTGCTGTCGCAGAATTTAAGGAAAAGATTACTCCGTTAAATTCAATACCAAGTCCTCAGTAACAGAGGTTTCCTGTACTTTGATCATTTTGTCGATAGCGCTGTAGGCTCGCTAACAACACTTGACTCTGTAGCTCCTCTTAAAAAGAAGTTAAAAGCAAAGAAAGTTCGCTCCTTGGTATAACTCTCAAACCCGTAAGTTAAAACAAATATCGCGAAAATTTGAAAGGAATTGGCGATTAACCAAACTGGAAGAATCTAGTTTAATCTGGACAGACAGTCTCAAAACTTATAAGAGAGGCCTCCGCAATGCCAGAGCAAACTATTACTCAGCATTAATAGAAGACAATAAGAACAACCCCAGGTTTCTTTTCAGCACTGTAGCCAGGCTGACTGAGAGTCAGAGCTCTATTGAGCCTTGTATTCCTTTAGCCCTTAGAATTTTGTCATTAAAAAAGCTCATAAAATCATTACTGCTAACTATTAGAGGCAAAATTCATGACCTCCTGTCCTCAGATAGTACCTATCTAACCTCAAACACAGCTGTAAAACCTAATATATATTTAGATTGCTTTTCCCCCGATTTCTCTTCAAGAATTGACCGCAGTGATTTCTTCATCTAAATCATCAACGTGTCTCTTAGACCCCATCCCAACTAGGCTACTTAAGGAGGTCTTTCCTTTAGTTAACACTCATATATTAGATATGATCAATATATCCTTATTAACAGGCTATGTACCACAGTCTTTTAAGGTAGCTGTAATTAAACCTCTACTAAAAAAGCCCACCCTGGATCCAGAGGTGTTAGCCAACTATAGAGCAATATCTAATCTTCCCTTTATGTCAAAGATCCTTGAGAAAGTAGTCGCAGACCAGCTGTGTGATTTTCTCCATGATAATAATCTATTTGAGGAATTTCAGTCAGGATTTAGAGTGCATCATAGCACTGAGACAGCACTAGTTAAAATTACAAATGACCTTCTGATTGCTTCAGACAAAGGACTTGTCTCTGTACTTGTTTTATTAGATCTTAGTGATTCTTTTGACACAATTGACCATCAAATTCTACTGCAGAGACTGGATTGCTTAATTGGCCTAAAAGGTTCTGCACTAAGCTGGTTTAAATCTTATTTATCTGATCGTTTTCAGTTTGTTCACATTCATAATGAATCGTCCTTACGTACCAAAGTTTGTTTTGGAGTTCCGAAAGGTTCTGTGCTCGGACCAATCCTATTTACTCTATATATGCTTCCTCTAGGTAACATCATTAGAAATCACTCTATAAATTTCCATTGTTATGCGGATGATACACAGTTGTATTTATCGATGAAGCCAGAAGAAAGTAATCAATTAACTAAATTCCGTAACTGCTTTAAAGACATAAAAACTTGGATGAGCACCAATTTCCTGATGTTAAATTCAGACAAAACTGAAGTTATTGTTCTTGGCCCCAAACAACTCAGAGACTCTTTATCTGATGACATAGTTTCTCTAGATGGCATTGCTCTGGCCTCTAGCACTACCGCAAGAAACCTCGGTGTAATATTTGATCAAGATTTGTCTTTTAATTCTCATTTAAAACAAACCTCATGGACTGCATTTTTTCATCTGCGTAATATTGCGAAAATTAGGCCTATCCTGACCCGAAAAGATGCAGAAAAATTGGTCCACGCTTTTGTTACCTCAAGGTTGGATTACTGTAACTCTCTATTATCAGGTAGCTCTAGTAAGTCCTTAAAAACTCTCCAGCTAATTCAGAATGCAGCAGCACGTGTACTAACAGGAACTAAGAAACGAGATCATATTTCTCCTGTTTTAGCTTCTCTGCACTGGCTCCCTGTAAAATCCAGAATTGAATTTAAAATCCTACTGTTAACTTATAAAGCTCATAGTGCCTTATTATCCCACCAGAACTCTGCGCTCTGAGAATGCAGGGTTACTCGTGGTCCCTAAAGTCTCCAAAAGTAGATCAGGAGCCAGAGCCTTCAGCTATCAGGCTCCTCTCCTGTGGAATCATCTTCCTGTTACAGTCCGGGAGGCAGACACCGTCTTCACATTTAAGACTAGACTTAAGACTTTCCTCTTTGATAAAGCTTATAGTTAGGGCTGGCGCAGGCTTGCCCTGTACCAGCCCCTAGTTAGGCTGACTTAGGCCTAGTCTGCCAGAGGACCCCCTATAATACACCGGGCACCTTCTCTCCTTTTCTCTCTCTCTCTCTCGTATTCTATTACTGCATCTTGCTAACTCAGCCATTCTGGATGTCACTAACTCGGCTTCTTCTCCGGAGCCTTTGTGCTCCACTGTCTCTCAGATTAACTCATATCGCAGCGGTGCCTGGACAGCGTGACGTGTGTGGTTGTGCTGCTGCCATCATTAGTCATTAGTCATACTTCTACTGTTATTATACACATATGACTATTGTCACACTTGTAGACTGCCAGATATTAATACATACTTTCAACATATTGTACCGCAGTAGCCAGAACTATAACTATAATATTATTACTTTTCAATAATGTTCATTGTCATGTCATTACCTGCATCTCTCTCTCTCTCTCTTTCTCTGTCTCATTGTGTCATGTGGATTACTGTTAATTTGTTATGCTGATCTGTTCTGTACGACATCTATTGCACGTCTGTCCGTCCTGGAAGAGGGATCCCTCCTCAGTTGCTCTTCCTGAGGTTTCTACCGTTTTTTTCCCCCGTTAAAGGGGTTTTTTGGGGAGTTTTTCCTTATCCGCTGTGAGGGTCATAAGGACAGAGGGATGTCATATGCTGTAAAGCCCTGTGAGGCAAATTGTGATTTGTGATATTGGGCTTTATAAATAAAATTGAATTGAATTGAATTGAAAAGCTGTGTATGGAGATGTATTAAAAGTGCAAAACCTTGCAATTTTAAATAGTCCTGTTTGCTCTTGGATAATATACAGTACTTGTGACCATGGAAAACTCAGCTGTTAAAACACAAAATGTCCGCTGTTGTTGTCCATCTGAGCAACACAATAGCACTGTGAATGTAAATAAAAAAAAAAAAAGCCTTAATCAAAGTAGATAAAAAATTAAATTTTAAAACAGGAATTTGAAAAATGTAACCTAAACTAAGTAAAAAAGAACACCAAATGGTGAAGAACAAGAATTATGATCAGTAAATTTGCATTTTTTATATTTCAGTTAGTTACAGTGAGTAGTAAATACAAGTAAACGTGACCTGTCTGAAACACTATAATAATTCCAAGGCTTGAGTTAATCTTTATTTTTCTTATTGTCAACAACAAAGGGATGGGATACACAGCCCAAAGATATTAACGGCTTTTGTGCATATCTCACTATACATATTATGCAAAATTTATTTCCGCATGTATTGCCCTCCAAAGATTGATTAGAGAAAAGTAAAATCAAACATCAAACAACATTGGCGGCATGGTGATGCAGTGGTTAGCACTGTTGCCTCACAGCAAGAAGGTTCCTGGTTTGAACCCCGGAGTGGGGGAGCCCTTATATGTGGAATTTGCATGTTCTCCCTGTGTCAGCGTGGGTTTTCTCTGGGTACTCAATCTTTCTCCCACAGTCCAAAGACATGCAGGTGAATTGGTGACTGTTAATTGGTTGTAGGTGTGAATGTGAGTGGGAATAGTAGTCTGTCTCTGTGTCAGCCCTCTGATAGTCTGGTGACCTGTCCAGGGTGTACCCCACCTCTCACCCAGTGTCAGCTGGGACAGGCTCCAGGTCCCCCGTGACCCCCATCAGGATAAGAGATTGTAGAAAATGAATGAATAAAATCAAACACTGACTGAAGAAATTACTTAATCAAGGGTTAAAAAAATATAACATCATAAATTCAAATCATGACTGAAAAAATACTTATATTAATTAAATATTGGTCAAATTGTGTGCAGAACTGAAATAATGTAGTATATGGCTGTCAACTCTCAGTTTTCCAGTCTACCCAATTTATGCAATTCCAAGACCATTAAGAAAGAAATAAGAAGGAAGCAAACTTGGCTGATGTTGCAGGGTATCCGCGGGGTCTTAAAAAGTCTAAAAAAGTCTTAAATCCAATAATTTGAATTTAAGGCCTTAAAATGTCTAAAATTTTCATAAAATCTCATAAAAGGCCTTAAATACGATTTTGAAAGGTCTTAAAAATCTATTGACGTTACTTTTATTTAAAACATGCATAAACTTCAGTCTCGCTTTTAAATGTTTCGATTTTTGAGGACGCTATAACGTAACTACAAAGTGGAACTGAAGTAGGCTACCTGTGCTGCCCGGTCAGAATTTATCGAACACCATCAGCTAATGTGCTATGCGCGCGCAGCGGTGTGTTGTGACAGACAGCTTAGCATAGCAGCGGAGAAAACTTACTAACAAAAGCCCACAGCAAAGCCGAATTACTTGCATAGATGGGTAAGTGCAAGTTCAGCAATTTGTGGCTTCAGAACGAACAATTTAATACATGGTTGAAGCCGGTGGATGGAAACATATATGAAGCACACTGCACTTTCTGTAAGAAAACTTTAAAACTTGGAACACTGGGCATCAAGGCATTGGAATCCCATTGCAAATCAGAAAAACATAAAGCGGTCATAAAATGCCAGCAGCAAACGTCAATCAGCCAGTATTGTTCCACATCAGGAGCTGGAGCATCGAGGTGCAGCGCGACCCAGTCTGCTGCAACTCCAGTCGACCTCCGGACAATGTTTGGGTCTACACCCACACTATAAAAGCGGAGGTGCTATGGACTTTTCATACGGTAACTAAGCACCAGTCATATACTGGTAATGAGAACACTGATGAGCTGTTCCAGACTATGTTCCCGGATTCCGAGATTGTGTGCACGCTTACACACACACACACACACACACACACACACACACACACACACACACACACACACAAAGGCCGTTGGCTGTAGAGTTTACCAATATTTTTTTATTCTGAGTTCCAAACAAATATTAGTTCACAACAGAAAGGTTTCTGGTGTTTTTAGTTAGGTTAAGCATTTTGTATTACAATGTGAAAGAGCAGTGAATAAATTCATATACTTTGCAAGTAATTCTGGGCCTCCAATTTTCCTTCAAGTCTTTTGTACTTTTTTGCCATTATTATTATTTGCTGCATGTCATCTTCCCCCAACCCCCCCCTCACTCACCTGCCCTGCCCTGTCCAATAAAGGCAAAATGCCTCAAAAAATATCTTAAAAAAAAAAGATAACAATAGACCAGGTCATGGCGCGTTAGATATGACTTGACCAGGGGCCTCATTTATAAAGCTTGCTTACGCACAAAACGGGGCTTTAAAGTGGCATACGCCACTTCCCACGCAAAGGTTGTGATTTATAAAAATAAACTTGGCGGGAGAATGTGCGCACCTGTAAGCAAACTCTGAGTCATGCGTGGAGACACATTTTGGAGACACTGGGAAGTGGCGAAGTGGAGTCAGATTTTTATTGATGTCTCACACAGAGTTAATGTCAGGCTATATCCACCTAAGATCCACATTATCATTGAAATTAAATCCAGCAGCCTTATTTTGTGCTTGGAGTGAGTGATAATTGTTTCATAAAAATGTTGTAAAATCCAACTCAAATCCTGAATTGAAATTCTTTCTAAATACGCATTTAATCCGCACTGCCTCTAACGTCTCATTGTCCACTCTGTGAGCGCAGGAGGGGGAGAGGATGGCGCGACTGCATGGAATATATTTATTTATTTAGCTAAATATTTCCAGTGCATTTATCATGTCTCGAAATACAGCCATTAAGCACAACCGTTACACTCATTTCATCAGCCCTACTTAGACATGTGCTGTTCATGACAAAACCGGTACTTTCATCTTTGAATTGTATTTCAAATTACACGTTTTTTGGGACAGGGATACCACTGGTTCATGCTGTAATTCAGGCCGGGAGTCTGATCAGACTAATTGCCATAAACATATAAATACTGCGGCGACCCTCGTGCGTAATTGCGCAATGTGCAAGATGGCACTGGCACATACTCCTTTTTGCCTCCACCTTTAATAAATGTGATTCTTTATGTCGCACGTCAATGTCAAACATCCTCAAATTTAAAAGCAACACATTAACTACATGTTGGTAAAGGAGTAGAAATATTTGGTGTACCTTTAGATCAGACCACTTTTTTTTTTTTGTTCTGTCACTGTCTGTGCAGTCCCACAGACACAGCTGACAGCATCAGCAGCGTTGATGTGTTGCCGCTTTTTTGCTTTCTATTAGTGATCTCGCTGCTGTGGCCACCAAATAAAATATTTCTTCAGTCCTCCACCTCCCGTTAAAGGGTCTCTTGCTCAGTCTCAGAGAAATTCCGTTTTTTGGTTCGTTTCTCACACCTGTCGCTGTGACTCACAACGAGAACACTCGTATGCCGGCTTATTTATATGCAGATAGCATTCATGAGGTGATTTGCATGACCATTTATAGTTGAACTAGGGCGTGTAGAGTGCGGAATATGAGGCGGATCTGGGTGCACACAACTCCAGGAGGTCTGTGATTTATAAAGAGAACATTGCGTGCAAGTGTGCGGTTTTATGAATCAGATTATTTTTTGGCGCACGCCATTTTCAGCTTTTGGGTGCATGTCAACTTTTAGTATGAATCCTAAGCACTCTTTTATAAATGAGGCCCCAGGTCTGGTCTATTCGACTAGCGCTTTATTCACTCATTTGAAGAGTACATGACCTCACATGTTTGTGTCATCTACTATTTATTTGTTGTTATCACATTACTCTTGCTAGCCTAGAATTTGATAATAATCACATGCAATAATTCAAACCCTTCATTCCAAATTATCTTCAAGCTTTATAATGTAATGTAGAATCAATAAGGTCTCATCAACCTCCTTGACCTCCAAAAAAAACATGTCAGAAAGTGACAGAAGAGGGAAAGAAAGATGTCAAAAAGAAAACATTTCTCCAGAATACATTAGATTCATTTGTTTAAAAAAACCTAAGCCATGTGACAATGAGTATGTATGTTTTTTTTATGTTGTTTTTTTTTTTTTACTATAGATGATGACTTTGTGTGTAGTGTACAGCTTGGGTAGTGTACTTGTGTTTGTAGGTATCATTTTGGTATGAATTTTGCTAAAACTGGTTTAAGGGGTCTCTTTACCTCTCACCTCAATATGTCTCAGTGAAAATGGGTTTCTAGAGTCCTTACAATAGAAAATCTTTACTGAATGACAGCATTGCATATTTCTGACTGTTCTCGTCATGGGGATGATCATTTAGCTCTGCATCCCATATGACATAGTCACAGGCACAGTCACAGCTTTGAATGTGACTCAATCAAACATAAGCATGGACCTGAACTATCAGTTTTATTAATAAATATCAAAATCCTCCTACCATTAGTTCGGGCCAACTGATTTTTGAATACAGTCCAAAGTTTAGTTAGGAGGAAGACGATTTGTAATGAACATGATGTACACTGAGGAAATCAAAAATTAATTCAATCAAAAAATCTAAATCTAAATTAATTAATGTAGTTGTGATATCTTAGTGAATAAAAGTGGGTCAGTGCAGGCAGCTGACTGATGGTCTTGGTGTGGTGGTGCAGGGTTGGGGGCTAATTACTCCTTCATTCTATTTAATAACGAACGTTCCAACCAATGTTCCACAGAGGAATCCCATCGTGGACCTGCTGAGGTATTTTTAGCCACCCCAGTGCATGCTGGTTCAGGCTGGAGGTGTGTGAGGTGGGCTTGGGGCTGCAGTCAGTGTGTATATAAACATGTGTGTGTGTGTGTGTGTGTGTGTCTGTGTGTGTGTGTGTCAGCCAGTTTGCTCTTACACAAATAAATGAGCACTGTGTCTGCGTGGCACACTGACTTTCTTTCACCATACATGAACTGTGTTGAAAAGAGCTTTTTCATTGCCACACGCTCACTCTCACTGGATACACAACTCCGCAACCATAACATGGATCTGTATGTGTGTGTGGGTGAGGGTGGGGGTAGGGATGGATCTATGGATATGTGGTAGAGACATTAGTCTGACATACAGTACAGGCCAAAAGTTTGGACACACCTTCTCATTCAATGCGTTTTCTTTATTTTCATGACTATTTACATTGTAGATTCTCACTGAAGGCATCAAAACTATGAATGAACACATGTGGAGTTATGTACTTAACAAAAAAAGGTGAAATAACTGAAAACATGTTTTATATTCTAGTTTCTTCAAAATAGCCACCCTTTGCTCTGATTACTGCTTTGCACACTCTTGGCATTCTCTCGATGAACTTCAAGAGGTAGTCACCTGAAATGGTTTTCCAACAGTCTTGAAGGAGTTCCCAGAGGTGTTTAGCACTTGTTGGCCCCTTTGCCTTCACTCTGCGGTCCAGCTCACCCCAAACCATCTCGATTGGGTTCAGGTCCGGTGACTGTGGAGGCCAGGTCATCTGCCACAGCACTCCATCACTCTCCTTCTTGGTCAAATAGCCCTTACACACCCTGGAGGTGTGTTTGGGGTCATTGTCCTGTTGAAAAATAAATGATCGTCCAACTAAACGCAAACCGGATGGGATGGCATGTCGCTGCAGGATACTGTGGTAGCCATGCTGGTTCAGTGTGCCTTCAATTTTGAATAAATCCCCAACAGTGTCACCAGCAAAACACCCCAACACCATCACACCTCCTCCTCCATGCTTCACAGTGGGAACCAGGCATGTGGAATCCATCCGTTCACCTTTTCTGCGTCTCACAAAGACACGGCGGTTGGAACCAAAGATCTCAAATTTGGACTCATCAGACCAAAGCACAGATTTCCACTGGTCTAATGTCCATTCCTTGTGTTTCTTGGCCCAAACAAATCTCTTCTGCTTGTTGCCTCTCCTTAGCAGTGGTTTCCTAGCAGCTATTTGACCATGAAGGCCTGATTGGCGCAGTCTCCTCTTAACAGTTGTTCTAGAGATGGGTCTGCTGCTAGAACTCTGTGTGGCATTCATCTGGTCTCTGATCTGAGCTGCTGTTAACTTGCGATTTCTGAGGCTGGTGACTCGGATGAACTTATCCTCAGAAGCAGAGGTGACTCTTGGTCTTCCTTTCCTGGGTCGGTCCTCATGTGTGCCAGTTTCGTTGTAGCGCTTGATGGTTTTTGCGACTCCACTTGGGGACACATTTAAAGTTTTTGCAATTTTCCGGACTGACTGACCTTCATTTCTTAAAGTAATGATGGCCACTTGTTTTTCTTTAGTTAGCTGATTGGGTCTTGCCATAATATGAATTTTAACAGTTGTCCAATAGGGCTGTCGGCTGTGTGTTAACCTGACTTCTGCACAACACAACTGATGGTCCCAACCCCATTGATAAAGCAAGAAATTCCACTAATTAACCCTGATAAGGCACACCTGTGAAGTGGAAACCATTTCAGGTGACTACCTCTTGAAGCTCATTAAGAGAATGCCAAGAGTGTGCAAAGCAGTAATCAGAGCAAAGGGTGGCTACTTTGAAGAAACTAGAATATAAAACATGTTTTCAGTTATTTCACCTTTTTTTGTTAAGTACATAACTCCACATGTGTTCATTCATAGTTTTGATGCCTTCAGTGAGAATCTACAATGTAAATAGTCATGAAAATAAAGAAAACGCACTGAATGAGAAGGTGTGTCCAAACTTTTGGCCTGTACTGTAGCTATGAGCCAATACAGTTAGGAAATGTTTTGGGCTGCGGGGCTGAGGATGGACTAAAAAGTTATTTTCTCAGTAACGCATTACTTTTTGGTTTAAAGGAGCTATATGTAAGAAATCTAAAGCAAATAGTCGTAAAATCATCCTAATATGTCACAGAGACTAAGCAATAATGGTACTGATCTCACCGACAACAATAGTACAGCCAGAATATTCGCATTTTAAAAAAAAAATACGGTCTGCAAATCATGTTTGTATTTTGAATTTGTGTTTTGGCCTGTTGCGCCACCCACCACCGTATACCAGTCATGCAGTCAGTAGAGTCTCAGCATCAGTAACAGTTATGACTGAGCCACAATGGCTGACGGTGCAACTAAACCAAAACGACCTCGTTATGATTCCCAAAAACGGCAAGACAAAACTCGAGGCAAAGCGAGGGTCTAGGAGATGCTTTTGAACGGTGGAGACGGTTGAAAGCGTTTAAGAATTTGAAATCGGATGTTGAAGTGGCTACTCTTCTCCTCAACAGTTAAGCTTTAGCCAGAGTTGGCTAACTAGCATCATAGCTAGACGGGGATGGACATTTCGAATACTTTCAACTGTTATTCATTTTCGATCATACATTGTAGCCCATGTGCAGGTGGGTCAATCAATCAATCAATCAATCAATTTTATTTATAAAGCCCAATATCACAAATCACAATTTGCCTCACAGGGCTTTACAGCATACGACATCCCTCTGTCCTTAAGACCCTCACAGCGGATAAGGAAAAACTCCCCAAAAAAAACCCTTTAACGGGGGAAAAAAAACGGTAGAAACCTCAGGAAGAGCAACTGAGGAGGGATCCCTCTTCCAGGACGGACAGATGTGCAATAGATGTCGTACAGAACAGATCAACATGATAAATTAACAGTAATCCATATGACACAGGGAGAGAGAGAGAGAGAGAGAGAGAGAGAGAGAGAGCGAGAGAGAGATATGCAGGTAATGACAGTATCTTACAACAACATTAATGGAAGTAATAATATTATAGTTATAGTTCTGGTTACTGCGGTACAATATGTTGAAAGTATGTATTAATACCTGGCAGTATACATGTGTGACAATAATCATATGTGTATAATAACAGAAGAAGTATGACTAATGACTAATGATGGCAGCAGCAGCAGGAGGCATCTGGCGGGACCACGGCAGCAGCACAACCACACACGTCACGCTGTCCAGGCACCGCTGTGATATGAGTTAATCTGAGAGACAGTGGAGCACAAAGGCTCTGGAGAAGAAGCCGAGTTAGTGACATCCAGAATGGCCGGGTTAGCTAGATGCAGTAATAGGATACGAGAGAGAGAGAGAGAGAGAGCAGGGGCCTGGTGTACTATAGAGGGGTCCTCCGGCAGACTAGGCCTAAGTCAGCCTAACTAAGGGCTGGTACAGGACAAGCCTGAGCCAGCCCTAACTATAAGCTTTATCAAAGAGGAAAGTCTTAAGTCTAGTCTTAAATGTGGAGACGGTGTCTGCCTCCCGGACCGTAACAGGAAGATGATTCCACAGGAGAGGAGCCTGATAGCTAAAGGCTCTGGCTCCTGATCTACTTTTGGAGACTTTAGGGACCACGAGTAACCCTGCGTTCTCAGAGCGCAGTGTTCTGGTGGGATAATATGGCACTATGAGCTCTCTAAGATATGATGGAGCTTGACCATTTAGAGCTTTATAAGTTAACAGTAGGATTTTAAATTCAATTCTGGATTTTACAGGAGCCAGTGCAGAGAAGCTAAAACAGGAGAGATATGATCGCGTTTCTTAGTTCCTGTTAGTACACGTGCTGCTGCATTCTGAATTAGCTGGAGAGTTTTTAAGGACTTACTAGAGCTACCTGATAACAGAGAGTTACAGTAATCCAGCCTTGAGGTAACAAAAGCGTGGACCAATTTTTCTGCATCTTTTCGGGTCAGGATAGGCCTAATTTTCGCAATATTACGCAGATGAAAAAATGCAGTCCATGAGGTTTGCTTTAAATGAGAATTAAAAGACAAATCTTGATCAAATGTTACTCCGAGGTTTCTTATGGTAGTGGCAGGGGCCAGAGCAATGCCATCTAGAGAAACCATGTCATCAGATAAAGAGTCTCTGAGTTGTTTGGGGCCAAGAACAATAACTTCAGTTTTGTCTGAATTTAACATCAGGAAATTGGTGCTCATCCAAGTTTTTATGTCTTTAAGGCAATTATGGAGTTTAGTTAATTGATTGCTTTCTTCTGGCTTCATCGATAAATACAACTGTGTATCATCCGCATAACAATGGAAATTTATAGAGTGATTTCTAATGATGTTACCTAAAGGAAGCATATATAGAGTAAACAGGATTGGTCCGAGCACAGAATCTTGGAACTCCAAAACAAACTTTAGTACGTAAGGATGGTTCATTGCGAGCGTCAACAAATTGAAAACGATCAGATAAATAAGATTTAAACCAGCTTAGTGCTGAACCTTTTAAGCCAATTAAGTGATCCAGTCTCTGCAGCAGAATTTGATGGTCAATTGTGTCAAACGCCGCACTAAGATCTAATAAAACAAGTACAGAGACGAGTCCTTTGTCTGAAGCAATCAGAGGGTCATTTGTAATTTTAACTAGAGCTGTCTCAGTGCTATGATGCACTCTAAATCCTGACTGAAATTCCTCAAATAAATTATTATCCTGGAGAAAATCACACAGCTGGTCTGCGACTACTTTCTCAAGGATCTTTGACATAAAGGGAAGATTAGATATTGGTCTATAGTTGGCTAACACCTCTGGATCCAGGGAGGGCTTTTTTAGTAGAGGTTTAATTACAGCTATCTTAAAAGACTGTGGTACATAGCCTGTTAATAAGGATATATTGATCATATCTAATATATGAGTGTTAACTAAAGGAAAGACCTCCTTAAGTAGCCTAGTTGGGATGGGGTCTAAGAGACACGTTGATGATTTGGATGAAGAAATCACTGCAGTCAATTCTTGAAGAGAAATTGGGGAGAAGCAATCTAAATATATATTAGATTTTACAGCTGTGTTTGAGGTTAGATAGGTACTATCTGAGGGCAGGAGGTCATGAATTTTGCCTCTAATAGTTAGAATTTTGTCATTAAAAAAGCTCATAAAATCATTACTGCTAAGGGCTAAGGGAATACAAGGCTCAATAGAGCTTTGACTCTCAGTCAGCCTGGCTACAGTGCTGAAAAGAAACCTGGGGTTGTTCTTATTGTCTTCTATTAGAGCTGAGTAATAGTTTGCTCTGGCATTGCGGAGGAAGTTTTGAGACTGTCTGTCCAGATTAAACGAGATTCTTCCAGTTTGGTTAATCGCCAATTCCTTTCAAATTTTCGCGATATTTGTTTTAACTTAGGGGTTTGACAGTTATACCAAGGAGCGAACTTTCTTTGCTTTTTTAACTTCTTTTTAAGAGGAGCTACAGAGTCGAGCGTTGTTCGTAGCGAGCCTACGGTGCTATCAACAAAATGATCAATTCGGGAGAGGTTAAAGTCAGCACGGGAAACCTCTGTTACTGAAGGTATTGGTATTGAATTTAATGACGAAGTAATCTTTTCCTTAAGTTTTGCGACAGCACTATCTGATAAACATCTAGTATAGTAACTGTTGCTGAGTGGCGTGTAATCGAGTAAAAAGAAATCAAAAGTAATCAGATAATGATCCGATAGCGAGGATTCTGTGGAAAGACTTTTAGGTTATCAATTTCAATTCCATACGTCAGAACTAGATCAAGGGTATGGTTAAAACAATGAGTAGGTTCATGTACACCCTGACTGAAGCCAATGGAGTCTAATAATGAGATAAACGCTGTAGCCAGGAGTCATTATCAACGTCGACATGAATGTTAAAATCGCCTACAATAATAACTTTATCTGATTTAAGAACTAAACTGGATAAAAACTCTGAGAATTCAGATAAAAATTCAGAATACGGGCCAGGAGCACGGTACACTATAACAAATAAAAGTGGCTGCGAGGTTTTCCAGGTCGGATGTAAAAGACTAAGAACAGGCTTTCAAATGAATTATAATCTAGTTTAGGTTTAGGGCTGATTAACAGACTAGAGTTAAAAATGGCTGCAACTCCTCCTCGGCCGCTGCCTCGAGGAATGTGGGTATTATTATGACTGGGAGGAGTGGACTCATTTAGACTGACATATTCATCTTGACACAGCCAGGTTTCAGTGAGACTGAGTAAATCAATATGATTATCTGATATTAATTCGTTTACTAACACTGCTTTAGACGATAGAGACCTGATATTTAACAGTCCGCATTTAATTCTCCTGTTTTGTCTTTCTGTCACAGAAGAGGTTTTAATTTTTATGAGGTTGTTATGCACAACTCCTCTTTGTTTAATTTTAGATTTAAATAATTTAGGTAGTCGGGGGACAGACACCGTTTGTATAAAACTATTAAAACTATGGCTGGGTAACTGAACTAGAAGCTCAGAGAGGCGTTTAGGACTG
Source organism: Epinephelus fuscoguttatus (assembly GCF_011397635.1). NCBI lineage: Eukaryota > Metazoa > Chordata > Actinopteri > Perciformes > Serranidae > Epinephelus > Epinephelus fuscoguttatus. Next base: position 35,506,270 of record NC_064774.1, read on the forward strand.
CGACTCTGAGTCCTGGTCTCAACTCTGGGTTGCCAGGGATTTAAATTACTAATAAAGTTTGCCAGGTTTCTAGAAATGAGAGCAGCTCCATCCAAAGTGGGATGAATGCCGTCTCTCCTAATAAGACCAGGTTTTCCCCAGAAAGTTTGCCAATTATTAACAAAACCCACATCGTTTGCTGGACACCACCTGGACAGCCAGCGGTTAAATGATGACATGCGGCTAAACATGTCATCACTGGTCAGATTTGGGAGGGGTCCAGAGAAAACTACGGAGTCCGACATCGTTTTTGCGTATTCACACACCAAAGCAATATTAATTTTAGTGACCTCCGATTGGCGTAACCGGGTGTCATTGACGCCGACGTGAATAACAATCTTACTGAATCTACGTTTAGCTTTAGCCAACAGCTTTAAATTTGATTCAATGTCGCCCGCTCTGGCCCCAGGGATACATTTGATTATGGCCGCTGGTGTTGCTAACTTCACATTTCTCAGAATAGAGCTGCCAATAACCAGAGTTTTATCCTCAGCGGGTGTGTCGCTGAGTGGGGAAAAGCGGTTGGAAACGTGAACAGGCTGGTGGTGAGCCGTGGGCTTCGGCTTGGAGCTGTGCTTCTGGCGAACCGTAACCCAACCACCCAGCTGAACGGGAGTTACCGGAGGACAGTTAGCAGAGGCTAAGGCTAGGCTATGTGGCTCCGCACCGGCTACAGGGGGCTGGCTAACTACCGCAGCTGCTGAATGGTTTTCCATGGTGCAGAGCCGCGCTTCTAATTCACTAAGCCTCGCCTCCAACGCAGCAAATAAGCTACACTTGTTACAATTACCACTGTCGCTAAAGGAGGCAGAGGCATAACTGAACATTTGACACACCGAGCAACAGAGAGCAGGAGAAGGAGAAGTCATGGCTAAGCTAATGTAGCTAACAAGGCCAAGAGCGTGCAAACAACAGCTAAGAGATTAGCGAGAAAGTCGTAGAAAGGAGGAGAGCTATAGGTGCTTAAACAGAACCAGTGTGGGTTATGACTTGAAGTAGACGTTAAAGCAACTGAGGTGAGAAAGCAGGCTAGTGGAATTCACCAGAGCAGTACAGAGACGCTGTCACAGAAACACCGGAAATGACACAACTCGCTTACCGCAATACGTCAGCACGTATGTCACACATGTGGGCGTATGTCACCGACCCGACTGATTTTTTTGAGAAACAAACGTTAGCAGCACGGCAAGCAACCCCGGTACATAGTATTAGCAGCCGGCTCCTCCTCCGCTGTATCCCGGCAGCAGCGTTAGCAGCAGAGAAGCCGGACTTGCTCGAGCGGTCCGCTGGAAAACCGAAGATCAAGGACGCAGCGATGCGACCCTGCCATGGCAGCCGCCCGTGGGCAAACAAATTACCCCATTTTCCAACAGATGCGTGTTGGTTGCCTCTGCGCTCCGGCACGGCAGCGGAGCCGATAGGATTTAATTCTAGTCTGTGTGTGTTTCCACCGGCTGTGGCTGTGCTGCGTTCCGGCTCCGTCTGCTGCAGCACTCCAGAGCCCTCCGCAACAGACATGCAGGACTTCTATTTTTGCTGGACGCCGGAGCACAACGCAACAATTCAGCACAGAGCAGCAACCTTGAATCTGTAGGGGAGGGGGGGCGGACACAACTCGGGGCAGTATTTTGAATTTGAGTGCAGTAACTGTTTTGGCCACATTCTTACATACAGCGCCTTTAAAGTAACCGAGTTACTGAGTTACTTTTAAATGGAGTAACTAGTAACGGTAACTAGTTACTATTTTTCAGTAACTAGCACAACACTGGTTAGCTACATAGTAAGCCAGCATTTTACTAACATCAGCTACCTTAAGAGGACTCTGGCCATGAAACTTTGCAGCCCGAGGATGAGGTGGCAGCCTACATCAACTTCAAGACACCCAAGGATGATCCTTTTGAGGTTTTATGGTGGTGGAAAGAGCATGCTAAAATGTTGCCTTACCTGGCAGTGATTGAATGTTTTCACCATCCTGGTATTGAGCACAGCAAGTGAAAGACACTTTTGTAATTTTGTAATTTTTGTAATTCAAGAACAGAGAATCCAACTTAATGTGAGTGACTGTAGCCCAATATATATGGAGATAGATTTGTTTCATAATTATGTGTGTGAACAGATCGACAATCTGTGTGTAAATGTGTAATCCGTAAATATAAAACACCTTCCACAAAAAGATACAAATACAAAATACAAAAAGATTTGTAAACTCAATTATATTTTGCAAATATAAAAATTTTTTTTTTCTTCCTTTACCTCTGGAGGCACAGCCCGGAGTTTTTCGACTAACGGAAGTGCAGGAGCCTTGGCGATCACTCACGCCCTTAACTTCCAGCGGTGCCCCCAGGGAATCGCCGTGTTGTTTACTAATACTTTGGGTAGAAAACCGTCAGAGTTTAGCTATATATCACATTTTTCACGTCACTATAACACCGTGTAGACTAATCAGATGTTTGTTAAGTCTATAAACACAATGACTGAACAAACGTTAAAATTTCTGTGTGTTTTGTAATTAACATGGTAATCGTTGATTAGCTGGGCTAACTGTTAGCCTTTAACTTTAGCCGTTAGCGGTGTCTGTAATAACCATAGACTGTATAAAAATAAGGTAATAACTCAATAAACGGTCTGTGAATAAAATATTTTTTCCAGCGGATATCTTAGTTACAACATGAGTGAGCTAGCAAAGCAGTTTTGTGTTGCTATGTGTGGTATTTATTCAGTTATGGGAAATCACGATGTCTCGAAAGCAGCAGTGGCTGCAGCTGACAGGGACAGTTAGCAAAGCTAACATCAAGACGTCATCTGTTAAAAGCCTCCCATTGTCGGATACGGCATGAAACTACTCCAGTTTGCTCAATCATGTTGTAACTAAGACATCCGCTGGAAAGAATTTTTTTTTTTTTTTTACGTTGATGAGACGGCGTTCTGGGTGGAGCGGTTGCTATGGACGTGGAGCTTGCTGTTTCTGTAGGTACACGTTTCCTGGGGCCACCTGCATGTCTCGGCCACGCCCCCTCCATTGTGATTGGCTAAAGCGCAGCATTGTTCAAACTCAAAGCCCCGCCCTCCCCTCCTCTGTGGTCGTCTTTCACACAGGGCTGCTGACAGATTCTACAATGTAAATTGCAGAATCTGTCTTGAGAGATTAACTCATCCTTTATATTGTACATTTACATTTACATTGTACCACAGTAGCCAGAACTATAATGATAATATTATTACTTTCAGTAATGTTGTTGTAAGCTACTGTCATTACCGTCTGTCCTGCATATCTCTCTCTCTCTCTCTCTCTCTCTCTCTCTCTCTCTCTCTCTCTCTCTCTCTCTCTCTCTCGTATCCTATTACTGCATCTAGCTAACCCGGCCATTCTGGATGTCACTAACTCGGCTTCTTCTCCGGAGCCTTTGTGCTCCACTGTCTCTCAGATTAACTCATATCACAGCGGTGCCTGGACAGCGTGACGTGTGTGGTTGTGCTGCTGCCGTGGTCCCGCCAGATGCCTCCTGCTGCTGCTGCCATCATTAGTCATTAGTCATACTTCTTCTGTTATTATACACATATGATTATTGTCACACATGTATACTGCCAGGTATTAATACATACTTTCAACATATTGTACCGCAGTAACCAGAACTATAACTATAATATTATTACTTCCATTAATGTTGTTGTAAGATACTGTCATTACCTGCATATCTCTCTCTCGCTCTCTCTCTCTCTCTCCCTCTCTCTCTCTCTCTCTCTCTCTCTCCCTGTGTCATATGGATTACTGTTAATTTATCATGTTGATCTGTTCTGTACGACATCTATTGCACGTCTGTCCGTCCTGGAAGAGGGATCCCTCCTCAGTTGCTCTTCCTGAGGTTTCTACCGTTTTTTTTCCTTGTTAAAGGGTTTTTTTGGGGGGAGTTTTTCCTTATCCGCTGTGAGGGTCCTAAGGACAGAGGGATGTTGTATGCTGTAAAGCCCTGTGAGGCAAATTGTGATTTGTGATACTGGGCTTTATAAATAAAGTGAATAAATAAAGTATAAATTGATTGATTAATTTATTCTTTCCAGTAGGATTAAAGTCACAAAGCACTTCACATCTTATTTTTAGTGTACTCTTACTAATGTGGTTGTAAAGTCTGTGCTGAACTGCACCATGTTTAGTTAGGTTACATTGTTTCAGTGAGGTTACGTTAACTGTTGTAAGATATGACAAGTGGCAACACCCTGGTTAAGGTCTTTGATAGAACAGCTGTTGGTGTTGGTAGCTGTTTTTGTTTAAAAATGTCATATTGTTGTTTTACTGTTCATTGTTAATATGTAGATTGCGCTAAGCTTACGTTAGCTACTGAAACGGCTTCTGTTGCCATGGCAACAGTAAGCATTCATGTTGCGGGCTGAGGGGACAAAAGCAGGGCGCAGCATTTTATACATTGTAAATTGACCAGAAGTCAGTACCATCCAACCTGTAAAGAGGCCCCTAGAAGATGCTGGTGACTGACAACCAGACATCTTTCCACAACCTTTCAATGCTAGTGTAATCAGTACAAAATTATGGGGTTTAAGATTTAGACATTTTCAGCACAACATTTAAAAGACCATTTTATCGTTAAACAATAATAAAAAATAAACACAGCTATTCATAAAAAAAAATTATTCATAAGAATGAATAAATATGCAAAATATAAGTGTACCTTCATCTGATCTAACCCATAAAGTCTATGGTCTAACTACTGAGTTTTCTAGTTTCAATAGAGCAGTAAGTCATGATGACACAAAAACACTATGACCAGTAGATGGCGGTAGCAGGCTTTTGACTTTGACTTTTCACTTTGACTTTATTTTTTAAAACAGGGACAGTACATATTGATGAACACACAAGTGTAAATATGCAAGATTGTAGCCAGTGGCTAATTTCCATCTTTCGTCCCTGTGGCAATTAATGCCAAACACATAAAAACAGGACAGCAACAAACAACAGGACAACAAAGCCATATACATCAATAAAACAATAATAATAGAAAGTACAGTAGGACTAAAAAAAAAACATTAAACAATAAACCAAGTTACTAATGACAGACCAGCAATTAAGTGACCATAGAAAGTTAAGTGTAAAAGTACTTAAGTGCTAAAGTGCTCAAGTGCTAAAGTGCTTGAGTGTTAAGATATACAAGAAGAGAATTGCACATTGCCCGTTACAAAGTGCTAATTCACAAGTTTGTAAAGTGCTGGTGTAAATTGCACATTGCCCTATTGCACTTATTTTGCACACACAGACGTGTGTGTGCAGGTATTATTGCACAGGTTAGCATACATAGTTGTAATTATGTACGCACTATTTCACAACATTTGCATACATAACTAAGTGTAAGCAAACAGGGTCACAAGACTGGTTTATCACCAGCAACATCCCCCCCCCAGAAAAAACAACCCAAAAATACAGTTATCAATTACATCAATTACATGTGATAATACAACACATCCAGTGGATTTTAAGATTCATTATGAGTGCAGTTTTGATTTTAAAGTAACCACAGTTTTAGATGCTTATTGAAAGAGGTAATAGTTTGTAAGTCTCGTACGTTACTTAGTATCGTGTTCCATAGGTGTGACACACAATATGAAAAAACTGACTGCCCAAAAGCACTTTTTCTGAATAGGACCAGACAGTCACCTCTAGATCCTGATCTAGTCGATCGATTTAAGTTTGTCTTAAAAATTCTTTTAGTGGAGGTGGAGCTAGTCCATGGAGAATCTTGTACACTAAGGAAGCATCTGCATAATTTATTATATTTTCCCAACTCAGCAATTCATGTTTCTTTAAGATGTTACAATGATGGTGTGTGTTGGGTTTTTTGTCTAAGACTTTTAGAGCTTGCTTGTATGCAATTTCGACAGGCTTTAATGTGGACTTGCATGCCGATGCCCAAGTTGTTATACAGTAGGTAATATGTGGCATGATCATTGCATTTAGATATAATTTTGCAGAGTCAAGAGTTAAGTTATTTCGAATGTATCTAAAATTCGACAGGTTGTATTTTATTCTATTCACAGTTTTTTTTACTTGTTGTTTAAAACATAGCTGTGAATCAATGATAATTCCTAGATATTTAGGGGGCATTCACACCTACCTCGTTTGGTCCGGACTTTCGGACTTTCCAGATAGTTCGGATCAAATTGACAGGTGTGAAAACTACCCCGGACCACGGTCCGGACTAAAGACCGAGTCTTTGGTCCAGCCTCAGGAGGTGGTCTCTGTCCGGACCATCCTGGACCAAGGTCCGCTACTGCGTAGTGTGAAAGCATGTTTTTGGAAGGTCCGAACTATCAGACCAAATACAGGACGTTACGTCACTTTCACCCCACGTGTAAGCTAAACAAAACAAACACAGTATGAGCCGCGGCAACACCTGGGGAGAGGAGGAGACAAGATTCATCCTTCAAATATGGGCGGATGATAGAATAAAAGCTGAACTTGAGAGAACACACCGGAACACGGAAACCTTCCAGCTGTTCGCGGAGAGGATGAGAGAGGGGGGGTACGAGAGGACGGCCGAACAGTGTCACCTCAAACTGAAAAAGCTGCGACAGGCTTATAACAAGGCGCGCGATGCCATTCGGAAGACCGGTGCGTCATCCAACGAAAAGGATAAATGTCCTTTTTATGATCAGCTGGACGGCATCCTTGGAACGCGCCCGACAAGCTCACCTGTCAGGGTGATGGAGTCTACACCCGCTGCGGGTGCGACCCCCAGCGCCGACACGTCATCTGGCAGCGGTCCCAGTGCTTCAGAAAGTGGTGAGCTGAGCCACATAATGTGTCTGCTATTGTCATTATTATTATTATTTGCAGTGTTATTTATACTTTGATTTCATGGGTGGATCCCAGGAAAATCAGTGGCTGCTGTGCATCTGCTAATGGGGATCCAATTACAAGAAACAAATAAACAAATAATTGTCCCTCTCTTGCCCAATAATCACACAGAGACATAAACACAAACAGAAACTGGTTGTTTGCTTCTATCTTCTGCCATTGCTGTGATGACTGTGCTGCATATAGCCTAACAACAACAACAACAACAACAACAAAAAAAAAAACTTCATTTGTGATATGAGTACTCACAATGATCTGGGCTCAGGCATGTGCAGTGTCATATTTTATCAGTCATAAGGAGGGAGAGTACAGCTTCACCCCCAAAACACTTGCATCATTTTACCATAACTATCACCACCTTTAACAAGCTATCAGTTGTAGTTGTTATTTGTCATCATTACTTTTTTCTTGTCCTGACTGGGCCCCTCCAAATGTTGTTGCTGCTTCCATATTTCCCCAAGGGAACACCTGACTTGACTCGCATAACACAGCACATACAGATAGGATAGAATATAATGAAACTCTATAGCCAACACATGATGACATGATTGATTTTACTATTCTAGGTTTGTGGGTGGCCATATCGTATAGCTACTGCAGAATATTGTGAAGACATTTTTATAAATTCATAACTGCATTGCTACTCTTTTTACAGGAGTAACTGCTGCTTCCAGCTCTGCTGAGGATGGGCCAAGCACAGCAGCACCTCGCCGTGCTCGCAAGAGGAGGGCCAAGGAGATGCACTCGGAGATGATGGAGGAGTTTAACCGGGCAGAGAATGCTCGTCAGGAGAGGGAGAATGCCACTCTGGAGAGGTGGATGGGAATGCAGCAGGAGGCTGAAGAGAGGCGCTTCAGGATGCTGCAGGAGCAACAGGCGGCCATGAATGGCATGTTCATGAACATCATGCAGACATTCATGCAAAGCATGAGCCAACAACCTCCACAACCTGCAGCATCCTGGGGCCCCTTGTATCCTCCCCAGCAACCCTTATATCACCCACCTCCTCCTCCTCCTCGTGTTTCTGGGTGGTCTGCACAGCAGTCCCACCCTCCACACCCACCTACCCGGGCCCACACTCCAAACCTTTTGGAGCAGAGCAGAGACCTGCTATATGGAGATGGAGAGAGTGAGGATAGGTACACTACACTATAGTATGGTGATCACATTTTGTCAAGTCAGGAGCAGAAAATTTTATTTTCAAAGATGGTCACAGGAGGGCTGTTCTGTTGTTGTGAGCTCTGAGCCGTTCTGGCTCCACTTCTCCTGCCTCTGAGAGCAATTTATTTAATTGAAGTTATTGTAATTAAAGACTCATTTTTAATGTAATATTTATTTTTATATGACCAAATCTGTTGAAGTTTCATACTACATCCTGATTTTTCTAAATAAATTTTGATGACATGTTTGCACATTATGTTGTTTCTGTTCTTCAATCAAACGTACTGAAATGGCAGGTGCGTGACCAACAACACAAGATAAACAATTGCTATGGTAAACAAAAATATTTATTCCTGAGGGCTGTCTCTCATAGCACAATATGACACTTGTGTAATTCTGAACACAGAAATATCAAACAACATAAACACGCTCAAACTGTGAATTATGCTCAAACTAGAGAGTAGAAAAATAAGTACACAAGGCATCCCTGATGTTATTCCCACTGTCACCACCAATGTAATGGTCAGCAGGGTCTGGTCTCCCATCATGTTCATCATCTTCATCATCACTGATGTACTCTTCGTTGTGACTCTCACAAAAATTGTGGAGGACACAGCAGGCGAAGATGACGTCAGTGATGAAACTGACCTCAAAGTCTGATCGCCTCAATAGGCACCTCCATCTTCCCTTCAATCGTCCAAAAGCCCTCTCCACTGTCATTCTGGTTTGACTCAGGCAGGTGTTAAAAGCCGCTTGTGCCTGTGTTGTCCCTCTGCCCTCTGGGTATGGCTTCATTAGCCATGGCAGCAGTGGATATGCGGCATCTCCTAGGATAACTAGAGGGACATCCACATCCTGTATGGTTTCACTCCTTCCTGGCAGTAGTGTTCCATTCTGTCCTCGTTGGTAAAGGGACGAGTTTGAGAACACACGGGCATCGTGAACCCTCCCCGGCCAGCCAATGTTTACATCCCAAAATTTCATGTTGTGATCAACAACACCTTGGAGGATAACAGAATAGACCCCCTTACGGTTGTAATAATGTGCTGAGTTGTTAGGTGGTGCCAGGATGGGAATATGAGTTCCATCCACAGCTCCAGCACACTGTGGAAACTTCCATCTCTCACGGAATCCTCTGACGATTCCTTCAAGTTCAGCAGCTGAAGGTGTGTGGAGGTATTGTGGGGCCAGGATTTCATTTATGGCACTGACAACTTCTTGTGTGAAGGAACAGGCACTTGACAATCCCACACCAAAGAGGTGAGAGAGAGATCTGAGCTCGAGATTGGTTGCGAGCCTCCACAAGCAGATTGCCACACGCAACTCCACTGATACCGCTGCATAAATCTGGTATCCTGCCTGGTTAGCTGTCCTCGAAGAATGTTACACAGTACATTGAAGGTAGCTCTTGTCATTCTGAAGTTCCGCTGCCAATCAGTTTCTGTCCAGCTGTCACACACTTGCTGCCACCATTCATGACACCGTGGTTTGACCCAAATGTTCCTGTAGAAGGGGGGAGGGACATAAATACAAATGTTAATGTCATTTGGTCACACCTGTGTTTACCCTACCTTGACACACAATGACAATTGTGCAAATGGTGTACTTGAAAGCTACAGGTACTGAGTAACCTAGTCGTCTGGTGTTGTATCTGTTTCTGGTGGCTTTGCAGGTAAAAGAGTCCAGAAAGCTTCTCTCAACACAGTTGAGAATGTTTGAAATGTTTAAATGCTTTTCTCACATCATTGTGTTGTTAGTTGTGACTGGCTGTGAGCATCTGTAATCAGGAATGTATTTGTTTATGATAATGTTTTTTTTTTTTAATAGAGCACTTGTCAAACAAATGCACAAAGTGCTTTACAGATAGGACATCACAGAACAAGAACAAAAACAAGAATCAGGGTATGGTAGGAGTCTATTTTCTGTTTAGCCTCTTTAAAAATACAGAACACTGGAATGTTTGTACAGCAGAAACCTAAATTCCTATAGGACTGAGACATACTGTATTATACTACGGTACATTGTATGTCGCATTGGAAGTGTGTTCTTTATGCCACAACACAGACAATGCTTTTGGGATTTTGCTGTCTAGGGAACAGTTTGGAGGCTAGTCCGAGTGCTAAGTTGCTAACAGCTGCTAACAAGACAATACAAGATCGTGAGGGGGTAAATCTACAGTCTAATGTTCATGTTGTTGTTGTTGTTGTTGTTGTTACAACCGTCAAAACAGACAGCACTCATTCCATCATGATCGCTCATCTTTTGAAACACACTACCACTCACCTTGTTTGCCTCCCCCGGAACGCTGCTAATGCCTGCAGGCTAGCTCGCAGTCTTCGCCTTCTTCGCCTTCTTGCCTGTCTACGTCGGAAATGCAAGCGCATCAGGACATGAATCTGTCCGACTCGAACTAGTCTCTCGTATTGCGATTGTAGTTGTTGTTGCTGTTGCTGGAGGCGCAGCCAAAGTAGTGCCAGTGGAATGGAGTGAATCCGTGGATCCATTGTGGTGGGAGACGGGAAACAAACTGTTCCTGCCTCAGAGCACTTCCTACGCGCTGACGTCAGACGCACACTCATCCAAAAGCCAATCACTGACGGCGCAGCCCTTATGGGTAATGACGTCATGACGTAGGTAGATCCTTTGGTCCGCTGGCATAATGGCAGTGTGAATGCGGACTTTACTGGACTAAATGGAAACATGTAAAAAAAAAAAAAACCGTGGTCCGGACTATTAGGTGTAAAAGCGACCTTACATACACGTAAATGTTATGTAGCTATGTCAGCGTTTGCCTTCTTAGAAAAAAACATACAGTTTTTCACACATTAAGATGCAGATGAGAAACAGTTTGACACTTTGGACATAGCAGCTGATAGATCTTGTGCAGCTTGGCATTTAGTTTTTGCATGCACATACACAACAGCATCATCAGCATACATCTGGAGCGTTATGTTTAACGGACAGCTATTTGTCAGATCATTAATGTACAGACTGAACAACAATGGTCCCAAAACCGAACCTTGAGGTACACCAAGAGTATTGTCAGAAGTTTCAGATGTAGTATTGTGTACTCTAACACACTGTTTTCTCTGCACAATATGTGATTCTATCCATTGCAATGTATTTACCGACAAATTAAAATAAGACAGCTTAGTTAATAAAATTTGATGATTCACAGTATCAAACGCCTTCTTCAAGTCAAGAAAAACAGCTCCTATAACACCACTGCTATCGATTTTAGACTTTAAATTTTCCACAAAGAAACAAATTGCCGTCTCAGTAGAATGTTTTTTTCTGAAGCCAAACTGCATTGGGTTTAAGTTGTATGGACTGTTAATCAAATGTTTAATGAACTGCTCTGCCACCAGTTTTTCAGCTACTTTGGAAACTGCAGGGAGAATGCTTATCGGTCTGTAGTTACTGATTGTTGCATTTTGCAAAAGTGATCATCTCTTGGCCTATAGAGACAGAGCTCAACGCGTCATAATCTGAAAGCCTCGCCCCCAAAGGGGAAAAGAGCCCCGCTTTCCCCTCCGCTTCTTCGCTCGTTCGCTGTCATTCTGCCACCGCAGCGGCGCCTTCAAGTCTCCACGACTGAATTGCTAGCTAGTTAGCTAAATTATTAGCTATAGCTAGCTAATAATTAGCTAATAATAAGATGGCAAAGGATTATTTTGCACGCTATGCCTACCAGAGAGGCAACGGTATATTGATAAGCTTAATATTGCTGGTCTACCTCAGTGTCCCTTCTCCTTACCTTGTTCATCTTGGAAAAAACATGATGTGGAGATTCTTTTTTAAGAAGATGAGCATTTCAGCATACTCAGCTGTCAGCCTGCTCCTACTACCGGCACACATTGTTGTTTTGAGACATGCCTCTTCATGCTGGTAGATTGATATAAGTGCTAGAGTGGACCGCTGGAATGGACTGCTTGAATCGCGGAGCGCTGGGCACAATTACACCTAACAAAAATATAAACGCAAACTTTTGTTTTTGCTCCCATTTTTCATGAGCTGAACTCAAAGATCTAAAACATTTTCTATATACACAAAAGACCATTTCTCACAAATATTGTCAACAAATCTGTCTAAATCTGTGTTAGTGAGCACTTCTCCTTTGCCGAGATAATCCATTCCACGTCACAGGTGTGGCAGATCAAGATGCTGATTAGACAGCATGATTATTGCACAGGTGTGCTTTAGGCTGGCCTTTGCTTTATTGGGGGGGGGTCAGAAAACCAGTCAGTATCTGGTGTGACCACCATTTGCCTCACGCAGTGCAACACATCACCTTCGCATAGAGTTGATCAGGTTGTTGATTGTGGCCTGTGGAATGTTGGTCCACTCCTCTTCAATGGCTGTGCGAAGTTGCTGGTTATTGGCAGGAACTGGATCGCGCTGTCGTATACACGGATCCAGAGCATCCCAAACATGCTCAATGGGTGACATGTCCGGTGAGTATGCTGGCCATGCAAGAACTGGGATGTTTTCAGCTTCCAGGAATTGTGTACAGATCCATGCAACATGGGGCCGTGCATTATCATGCTGCAACATGAGGTGATGGTCATGGATGAATGGCACAATGAAGTCCACACAAGTCTGCTCCGATGCATAAAAGGGACGTGGCAAGAACACATCTGGGCATTTGGACTGAACTTGGCTAGATGTAAACTTTGAACTGGAACAGTACTTGGGCTGTGACTGATGACGTGTCACAAGTCCACAAGAACACAAGTCCGTACAAGAACGCATATTGAGAAACGGCTGTAAAAAGCAAATCCACACGCATAAAACTGAGATCCACAAATGCTTTTTCGATTCACAAATAAAAACTGAGTTCACAAATGCCTGCTCGAAAGTTGTAAATGTTAGGAAGATATTCATAAATGCTTTTCATTTATTTGCAAATTAATTTAATGATAATAAATTTTTTATTTGTGGAATTTGTTTTTATGTATTTGCAGATCCGTTTTATATTTGCAAAATATTTGTGAGTTTACAAATCTTTTTTTGTATTTGTGGAAGGTGTTTTATATTTACAGATTACACATTTACACACAGATTGTCGATCTATTCACACACATAATTATGAAACAAATCTATCTCCATAGATATATATTACACAATGTTTGCATAAAGAAAATACTTGTTTTATTACAGGCTTTTTCTCTCACCCATATATTTATTTTTCGTACAAAAATTTTCAGACCCAAGGCCTACTGCGGACGCCTCATTGAAACAAATCAATCATCCCCATGTTCTATGATAATGTGCCAACCACTGAGCCTTAATGCAGACCAGATCTCGCTGCGTAGGTGTTGTACCCCATTAGTATGACGTCGTTACTTCTCCTTTTTTTAATCTCCTTGATCAGTGGGCCCATAGAGCAGGCACACTTCTGGTTAAGCACTCTGTTAACTTGAATGGGAATAAAGTGATTTAATTTTGTGGCTCTTTTAGACTTTCAAATGTTATTGGACAGAAATGATTAAATCCTGTGGGTGAAACAAGTCATTTCACTGGGGTTGTGATGCTCAAAAAATGTATCTACCTTATGTATATACCACTGAGCCTTAATGCA